>NC_086332.1:8991659-9181198 GCF_032445375.1 Bacillus rossius redtenbacheri
AGAGAGAGAGAAAGAGAGAGAAAGAGAGAGAAAGAGAGAAAGAGAGAAAGAGAGAAAGAGAGAAAGAGAGAGAGAGAGAGAAAAGCAGAGATAAGGAAACTGGAGATTGCGAGTAGAGTGGGTGTCATCATTTTCGGGGTTGGCGAAACTTGTCAGAGTAGACTCATTCTTACAAGTTGTGACTTGTGACGTACGCTACAAACAGAATTGCTTCACAGATTGGCATTACTGAAAAGATTAAGTCTTAAGTGTGGTGTATTTCATTGTTATACTAATCTTATTGTTACACGACCATTTAAAACTTTTTATTTAAAAGTGAACCTGGTAAGAGTAATTTTGGAGACATTTATTTTTAGTTAACTTATTGTTAACTAAATATGAAGTAGTATACGTATTGAAAAGAGTATATGTAGTAGTAATAAAAAAATCAAATCAACCCCTAAAATTGTTTTTGCAAGTACAAAAAAATGACTTTTATTGTTGGAGGGTACAGAGATTGTGGCTTTATAAGAGCATGGTACATATTTATGAAGAGTAGAGCCACGATTATATGGTAATGCGCGATAAAACGAAATAACACCGAAAACCGCTTGAAAACACGAAATAAAACGAAATTGTGTGAAATCCGCGATATGTCACGAAAGTTCATCTATCCTGATTATTTACGTTTTTTTTTTTTTTTTTTCCATTCTGTAAGGACAATTCACTACCTTCAGCACAATCAAATATTTCTTACAGTAACTAGCAGCCATATATATTATATGCGACGGTGATTCATTATAGATTTCAAAATGAAGTCTCGGAATTAACGTAATATTTTCTTTAAACGGTAATCTTGTGTACCATAATAATTTAAGATGTTAATAACTATGATACAATGGCCGCCGTTCACTTTCTGTAAATACAAAAATAACAAACGTCCAAAATATGTTTTTCTAAGATTACCTTTTTAATCATTAAAATATTACACACTAAAGCGCATTGCTTTTACTGTTTATTTAAAATAAAGTACGTAGGCTACGAAAATAAAATTAACCCTGCTTAACGTAACGATTGTAAATAATAAATAGTACATGTTTATGTCTGTATTAATTTTCACGTACGTATGTTGGTATTTGGTATGCGTTTGTATTCGCATCTATTCTCCATTGTTTTGATCTTTCCAGCACGGCAAGTTTTTGCGTATTGAGAGGTTAAATTCTTCCTATGCAATTAAAATTTTTTTTGATAATGCCTAAAACTAAGGTTTCTGCCAGTGACCGATCGAAATCAGTGATAAAATTTTAATGTGCAAATTCTGTAACTGCAGGCTAGACTACGAGAGACGCGATACGCTTGTGAAACATCTCGCGAGTGAGAAACATAAGTGTTTGAGGCAAAACTCATCTGTTAAACGACATCCTTGTCTAAGAGTCTTTAATGCCATTAATTTGCGGTTCAACCCAAGAAATGTGAGTAGGGTTAGCATAGAAGATGCAAACCTACAGAAGTCTCTGCATAACTTGCCTTCTGTTTCCCATCTTCCCATTGATACATTCATACATGGCTATGTTGCTTTCAAAAAAATAATTGAGGATGAACTTTCATTGACAGAAACAAGCCAAATTGATGTTACAAAGGTACTTTGCTCCCTTAAAGGGGACTACAGTGAATTTGCTCAAGCCAGTTTAAGGGCAATCTGGTTCCCAACATCAAATGTTGATGCAAAACGTTCATTTTCCAGGTACTCACTGGTAGTTAGTGACAGAAGACAACGTCTCACTCCAGAAAATGCAGAAAATTTAACTATGATAGGATTTCAATAAAACCGTCTTAATAGTAACTTTGGAAGTGCTTAATTGTGTAATTTTGTAGTGTATGTGATTGTAATTAAGTCGTGAAATTTTTAGTAGTTATTTAAAAGTTTGAATTTATGAATTTTCAAATGAACTTAATTATCTATGAATTTGCAAATGAACTTAATTGTAATTAGATCATGAGGTTTTAGTGTTTATTAATATTTGTTTTAATAAATTTGCATGTCGTACAGAAAAGCAAGAAAATTTTGCCGTGGGTATTTTGAGCAAAAAAATAAAACCATATAACACCGAAATCTTTATTTCTTTACACCGAAATTTGTCTTAAAATAACACCACAAAATCTTGACTCTAATGAAGAGTGATATATTAATTTGCTTAATAAAATGTCTTGCTATTCATAGTGAAGGTCATATTCAGGATCACATATTACTATGTGTACTTTTGAATGTAAGTATGTACTACCTAAGTAGCTATGTTCATATGCGACATATATGAATATATACATTCAAGTGCCTGCAAATCTCCACAAAGAGGAACTGGTTCACTACCCACCTCCAAGAAAGGGAGTCCCTCGCTGCTCAAGTTCTTCATTGAACGCCTGATAGAACGAACTTGTTTCGCTTGGGAGGTCAAGATCTTTCTGAAGAACCATGTCTTTGTTTTGTACAGGCACCTACACACAAGTACACTGGATTATACTAAATCTATTGTAACCATTGTACATGTTTACAATATGTTATTTATTATTGTTTTGGGAAGATGTATAATTTTCAATCATGAAAATTGTAATCTTAATTTCTAAGATTAGTACAGGTAGATAACACTTTAAATGGTTGAATATTCCCTTTTGATATATATCATCATTAAAAATGCATTCTTCGATAAATTATATCTTTACAAAGCTGTCCCAGGTAGCAAATTAAGTTTTTCTCCTAGTTCTGTTACTCCTTGGTGGGCTAGCCAAGTTAAAATATTTTTCGCAGTAATGAGAATGACAAGAGTTCTAAGGAGTCATCAGGCAAGATGTCTCCTGTGGGGCGGTCATGCTTCCTACAAGACTCCGCATTCGAGATGGTAAGATTTCAAGACATCCGCAATTTATCTATTTCTTCTATAATGTAGGTATTTGGCCCACGAGGTCTGTCATTTAACTGCAGACCGTGGGGTGTATTGACTGAATATTTTTCTCCCGCGTCGGGCGATGATTTCTCGTGTGTGAAGAATTCAGCGAAGCTGCCGAGGTAGTCCAGCTCTGCTGGTCCTGACCGAGGTCGTTGATGAGCCCTACCCATACATTAAAGTCCTCAGCTACCCGAAGGAGCTGCAGCCACCAAGTTCCAGTTTAATGATATCCCGCTGTGTAGTAGCTTCTTATTCGCTACAGCCTCACCATCCTGGATGTTTTTCAGATGTCAGCACAAGTCCGAAGATTACCGACTTTCATCCCTGACGTCCACTGAGCAGACATAATACAGGGTTTAAGTGTATCCTAGAGTTGTGTTGTGTTGTGTTGTGTTGTGTAGCCATACTATAAGTTCATGATCCTAAAACTACACTACAAAACCATTCGTTAGTGACATTCCTGGGTTGCTCCACTAAATTATTTTTTAAAAGTAATAGTAAAATTACTTAAATAAGAATAGTATCACATTTTAAAATAGTAATATCCAAGAAAAATAATTTTAATTCTCTATTAAATAAACACTAATACATATATATTAAAAGTTTTTTTAAATTCTTAAAATTCAATATTATTGTTATTTTATTTAATTCCATTTGAATTGGATCTCGCCTAATCCAGTATATTTGAACATGTATATTACAGAGTTGGATGTATTCATTGCGTAGTAATGGTCACACATATGTACTAGTTGGTTATCACATACTAGATCTCATTTTAATTTCTAAACAAATCATTTTTTTTGTAGAAATCTTTTTTTACACACTATCTGCCACATTGGCAATGTGTTCACTATAAATAGTTTTTGAAAGAATTAAAAAACAGAATGCATTGATAGACAACAACCATACTGCTTTCAGGATTTAGTACTTATTTAATTGTAATAATTGATTCACACAGGCCAAATTTATAGCCCAAAAACTGTGGCATAAATGACACCTTCATATAATTTTAACATTCAAAATACAATTCACCAATGACATCTCCTAAACATCGAAAGAGTTGTGGACACATTCTTGGAGAATGAATACATGTCTCAAGTATAAAGAATTATGGAGTTACGAATCAGGTATGTACACTAAATAATGCATCATCGTGTTAAGAAATAATTAATACTGCAATGGAACTTATGTTCCAGACCAGGAGCCTATACAGAATTTCATTTGCTTTCAGTTTCACTCCATTTGTTGGTAATAAAGAAAAGTTTTTTTTTTATGTTTTTAGAATTTCAAGGGGGTGGGGTTGAAAATAATCCCCCCCCCCCTTCACAATCTTTTCAGACTAAAAAGTTGCAAATAGGGAAAATTCTGGTTTCAAAAACAAATCTGATTGTAAAACTGTTTAGTCAGATGCAAAAAAAAAAAAAAGTAAAATGGGAATACAAATATCTAAATAGTGTTTAGAGTACTCAGAAATTAAGGTAATGCACAAAATGTTTACTTTCAAAATAAACAATTTGGTAACTACCTAATTAATATTTGAGCATCTGCAATTGAGGAAGATTCCATACCTTCTCAAATTTATTAAGGAGTTCTTTGTCCTTATCTCTCAAGTCAGCGTCAGCCGGGTAGAGAGGAGGATCTGGAAACTTCTTGTCCAGGAAGTTTGCGATGTCCAAGGACTCTACCACCACCTCGTCTCCTGTGTCCAATGCTGGGACCTTGCCCTGGGGATGGACATCAAAATACCACTCTGGCTTGTTCTGCAGGTCTATGTTCACAATATCGTGGGGAACATTCTTGACAAGCAACACGATACGTGCTCGCTGGGCGTACGGACAGAACTCCATGCTGTAGAGCCGGTACTTTCCTGGAGTGTTGGGTGGTCGGGTTGAACCTGCAACAATATCATCATCTAGGAATAAACATGTACTAAGCAACCATAGGACGTCATCATAGATTGTCTGTCATTGCCTCTCCTCTCTCTCTCTCTCTCTCTACCCTAATGTACCCTCCACCCCCACTCCAACATACCCTGTATCCCTTCTGTTCCTTCTTTACCACACCTCCCCTATTGTTTGCACATGCACGTTAGTGTTAACTTTGGGTATCTAGCCACGACCGTTAAAGCTCAGCCTGCACTTGATGGTCTGCGAGAAAAGGATTATATTGTCTCCCCACACAGATGCTTTGGGAGAGTCATGGCAAATCAGTAAGTTCTAATATATTTGTCGGGGTTGTTGTGGCCACACATTAAGCTTGTAATGTAGAACTTGGCTGTATTTCCTAATTTTTTTGTTTTGGCTGCCACATAAAAGTTTACGTTTAGCAACTAGTTATCTTACTGGCTGCCCGTCACATCACGTGATTGTCGTGAGTCTCCACGAGGTTCTCCTTAAGGTACCTTTTTAAAATCAAAGTCCTAGGAATGTCTTTGCTTGTATTCGTCTTACGTAAATCTTGTGTAGCTCATGGTTGGAGTGTACTTAGTGATGGCCAAGTAATTCTCACCACTCCAAGTTTCCCTCCAAGTGGCAGGGCAACACTGTATTTATCAAGTTCCCCCCCCCCCCCCCCCCCTTAATATAACCTAAGTTAAATGTTTACATTTTATCTACAGGCTTTATTTATTGGCCAAATATTTTAATTGTAATTTATTTCTCCTTGTCTCTTTCCACCTATACACTACCTTTGCTATTATTACCGCTAGTTGCAGGTACAAAATTATAGCTTTTTTTTTAATTGTCCGAGGACATGTAACATATAATGACACTTGCACTTAGATTTTTGTACCTTTCTCACCCACAAGCTCGTGTATGTTTGAGAGCGCATATAATCAGTGTTGTTACTAACTTGATACCTCATGTTGATATTTTATTGACAGCACATAAGTTTTTGCACAAGAATTTGTACGTAAATAATGAGTTTTATACATTTTCTTAATGTCTCCAATTCGCCCTTGTGGTCATGTACCATGTATTCCAATGTTCCAAGAAGGTCAGCTCAGAATTGGGACAACGGAAAAAAAAAATATTATTACTCAAAAAATATTGAACAATGTTCACTTGGAATAGAAAACCAATTAGGGTAGGAAAAAAAGGTAATGCGCTCGCCGTAACAAACTTACATTAAAAATCCTTGACTTACAGAATACAGCCTCGGCTACGCTATGTTCCTAAGGATCTTTGGAGAACCACATGATTACGTTGGAGCTAGAATTAAGTAAACTGATATATCTATATTACAGGTAATATTTCGAATAATTTTACACCAACCTCATCCTTTAACCTGAAGAAAGCCCAATATTATTCCCCAACCTTCCGCTCACGAAACAAACACTCTACGACCGGTACGGGCCTTAGCAGTAGAGCCAATATTACATTAAGATTATAAAATGTTATATTTTCACGTTATTATGAGATTTAACAGGGCTGAATAAATTACATTTGTATTACAGAAGACGACAATATTTTGTTTTCATACTTTGTGTAAGAACTCGAATGATACCCGAACTGAGAACTTCATGTACCCGAACGTAGAGGTGAGTACTCGAATTGTGTGTGCTATGGCTGGCAACACTGAGCGTTACCAAGCGAATGAGAAAGGATCTTGATCTTGAATCGTCTAATGAAAATTTGTAACAAGGTATACCAATTCAGTATATGTATTTCTATTTCGTAGTACGTTTCTACGGCAAAAAAGCATTTTAAAAGCCTCTTACCTTTCGAAAGAGGAGCCGTAGTCATGTTAAAATGAAATTAACGAAGCACGTAACTGGAAAGTAGAGACGTCTTGAAGCAGCCCACTTGCCGCTGTTCCTGTACTCTTGTCCTTTGTTGTATGACGTAAGAAAAGAGCTCGTCTGCGCACCCTCTCAACCATCGATTGATAATGACCTTGATGTACGCGCTACAATGACAGTTCACAGGGATGACACTGCAAAAATCATAAAACGAATAGTTCCGACGTTTACCGAAGTAAAAGATTAGGTTCGGTAGAGTAGGTTAGGCATGGTTATATATTTTTAACTAAAATGAAATGTTTAGGTTATGTTAGCGTTATTTAAAGTACAGTATGACCATAAACATATAAAATATTGAAATTTTTTCACGACTGAACGGCAAACTTCGGAGAACTTCAGAACTGTTCGGGTGTGGTGGCTCTCAACCCTGTGAACTATTTGCTTCCCAGAACAGACCCGCAGAGTAGGAACACAATAAAATATTAAGCTGTCCCTATCAAGATCACACAGAATGTCATTAATATCAAAATTGTAACATTGGCTTATTTGCTGACCATCTTTCTAGGAAAAAGTATGTTATGAAAGTTTTATAACTCTCTATACATGACCCAATTTCTCATTCGCACTGCAACTTTACCAATCACAAAATGACTATAATGACTTGATGATATGGTTTCTTGGTTTGTACTTTATACTGTTCTTGCCACAAAGCACCATTTCAAAGAACAAATTCACCAGTAAGTGCTTATAATGCGTTCAGCCATATTTACCTAATTATTTTTAAGAATTTCTATATCCGACAATGTATTATATGAAACCCAATTATAAGCAGCTATAAAATAAGATTACACAATAATAATTATTGATTATTGATATTTTTAGTTTGTGTATGTTGATGTTGGCAAAATTTGGCCATGCACAGGAGTGTATCCTGAATTTCAGTTCTTGCCCTTGAAAAAGGGGGGGGGGGGGTAAAGGAAAAAACCATTCTGTCTGCAGTTTGAAATCAAATTATTTCCTTTTGTCGGTGGTAACATTTTTATTTTTATTTTTTTAAGAATTTCGATTGGGGCCAGGAGAAGAGTCCATTATCCAAATCTACTACACTCCTCTTAAGAGTAGTTATGCTCTTGGCTCTTAGAGCCTTTGCACTTTTAGAAAGTGTGAGCACAACCAAAATTACAGAATAGCCTTTGCCATAAAAATTCGCATAGAATATTGCAGTGCAGTTCTTATATGCACAAGGTGCCTAATTGATATGCAGTATTTTGATTTGAAGACATCCGTCGGTGCTCCCCCTAGTCGCTTAGACCATAGTTGTCCACTGTCGCCCACATGACCGTGTTCCCTGGAGTGCAATGTGAGTTCAACGAACGCGCCCCCGAGGGCAGCCGTGTATAGTGGAGTGCACAGAGTGAAACGGTCCCGCGGCCGATGAATCGATAGCCGCTCGCACGTCTATCATGTAATGTGCTGTGTTCCCTTGCAGGAACCATGCATATTCCTCAACCAGAAATAGTTATCAGACTTAAATTTTTTCTTGTAATCATTAAAATTTTTATAATATATATAATTTCATCCACTGTGCGATTAGGCCTCAACACCCAAATCTTTCCCGTGCTCTATGTGCTTCGCGCGAGAATCGCGGCCTTCAGCTGTGCAGAGCCGCCAGAGGCACGCCAGTCGTTGTCTGGATAAATCAGGGACCGGAGAGCACCACTGGGTCCTCACAGCTTTGTTTATCTGTCTAAGTCGCAATAGTTTAAGTACTTTCAAATCTTTTGCATCGGCCCTGTCGTTGGTCCTAACCACAGTGTGGTTTCTGTCAAATTCACCACTTAAGTCAATTATATTATTCGCCATTTCGCGTCCGCGAGTTTTCACTTATTTCTTAAGTAGTTAAAGGGCTATGTTTGCCATCGTCCGGGTTCTCGTGTTCGAGGTCCGGTGTGGTTCCTAGCGAGAAGGCTGGTTTTTTACTGAAAATGTGTCCGGGAGGGCGCCAGGCTAGCTCTGTGGCTAACCACGAGGTGGGTCGTTGGGTACGAATGCCCCTGCGTGGCCTGCTAGGAACGGCGGCGGTGGTCGTGGTGTGAGGGATCCCTGATTATTGATACACTACTGGCCCTACACAGCATAGCACGCTGATCTCTAACTGGATTGGGGAAGTTCACAACATAACATACACGAGTCTGGTTTGCACTGTGTATACACGTCGCGCACGGAGTGTGCGGAGTGGATGTTTAATTGAAATCGGCAGTTACACTTGCAGTTACAGTTACACTATGCACACTAATCTTCCCTACACAAATTACACTAGGTTGACACTGGGCGATCTGACGTGCCATCACTAATACTAAGTCCTCACGTCAGTCGAGGTTGAGGGGGGGAGTTCGATTGGAGTCGGCCAATCCCGTAAATTACGAACGGCGACATCCGGGCCAACCTGTGTGGACCGCGGCTCGCTATGAAATTCGTTAAAAGTCTTTAAGTCGCTGTGGCTGGTGCTTGTGCACTTCGGCGATTAACCGAAAGTCTGTGATTGCGGTGACGCCGACCGCCAATGCTCCTCTATGTCGCATAGACCGCTATGCCTCATCAACATCTCGCAAAAGCGTGTGCACCGAACGCGCTCGTGCGCGCAGCAAAGTGTAGTTCGTGCGACGAGGTGAACGCCAGGCAACGAGTGCTACGCCAGCGGAAGGATCCGGCCGGGTGTGGCATATCCCTCCGCCGCACTACAACAAATTAATTTATGTATATTTTTCCACAGGATTTTATTAAACATTATTTTTCATCAATTAATATTTCAGTCCTGTCAAAATTATGTCTCACTGTGCGTTTTGTCCCGAACCTGGCCGGTTCAGTTTCCCGCGAAATTCACACGTTTCCGCGGGAGGGCTGGCGGGGGAGGGGGGTCGCGCACGGCGACACCGGCAGTGTCCTTCAGGAGCTCCGACAGGCCGGCAGCCTGCGCGCAATGCGGAACCATCAACCTTTGCTTTCACCGACATGTAGTTTCGATAGTATAATATTTTCATAATCGTTTACGTACAGTTCCGCGGCCGGCCTCAATCTACCATGAGGTATTTCACTTAATTAAATCAGTGCTCCAAGATGAGTGTTCTACATAATACGTGAGTACTGTGGGAGTCTACGAGACTTTACGTCGGCGCTCGTGTCACTTATAGCTCCCTCCACTTTTTTCATAATTTTCTCATGAGGAACTTTATCAGATGCTTTTTAAAGTCGATGAAACAGGCATCAATCTGCAGACCTTTATCTACCCCCTCCACCAGCTCCTCCAATAGGCCCGCCAGCTGAGTTTCACATGAATATCCCCTCCAAAATCCATGCTGTCTCCTGTCAATCCACTGCCTTCCGTCCAGCTCCCCTACTACATGTCTGTGCACTAACCTCTCCATTACCTTACCTACTGCCGATGTGATGCTAACTGGTCTATAGCTGGCTGGGTCCTCTTTGCTACCCCCCTTCTTGTGTATAGGTACCACCACCGCCTCCTTCCATTCTTGCGGCAATTTGCCCTCCTGCAGCGATTTACTAAATAACAACTCCAGGTACTTCACCATGGCTTGCCCCCCCCCCCCCCCCCAGCTTTATCATCCCATTACCTATGCCATCCTTGTCTATGGCTTTCCTGCTGTCTAACCTTGTCACTACTTTCGCGATATCTTCCTTCCTGATCTCCAGCCGTTTCTCGTGTCACCCTGTACTTTGCTCAGCACGTTTCCTTTCCCACTGTTTTCCCTTCTCGAACACTGACATGTACTGTGTGGCCAACATTGAAGTGTTTTCAGAATTTTCCCTTTTCTTCTGTTATTTTTCAGACAGCTCCAAGGATGAGCGACCAAAATTTCAAAAGGGTGTGCCACCGTTGGGTGATCAAAAATTCTATAAGTATTTTCAGAATTACTCTATGGAGTATATTTCCTAAAATGCCAATATCTATAATGTAAAATGTGGTCTAGTTGGGCGCCGTGAAAACTCTATAAAGTACTAGTGCTGTGATTGTGTATGTAGCACAACTACTAACCTCTACAGAATATTAACTAAAATATGTCTTGTTATGTTGATAGTGAAAATAAATTATTCTCAAGTTGTATGTACTGGTGTAGTTTGACTCAGTGTGAATACCAAACAATAAAATGTCGTATAATTCCTTAGCAGTATGTCTCCTTCTCTTTGGTGTAAGTATTCTGACCTTAAAATCAACAAATATAAGTAGTGGGTTTAAAAGCATTAACTTCTCTATGACTGCTGATCTCAGTGTAATAAAAACTAATTATTCTTTCAAGACAACCCAAGCTAAATATTTCTGTCTATCTGGTTTAACATACACATGATATGTAAGTATGGTTATCAATCGGAAAAATAAAATATAATGAAAATTTAACTTTTTACTATGGTCAAAATCATGGTTGTATGGGTGACAATACTCTTTTGCAACATATCCAACTGTAACATGAAAAGTGACAGAGTCAATGATTAGCAAGCAACATACAAATACCTTTGAGACAATTATTCATGTTTAAATAGGTTTTTCATTAAACAAAATTTCAATATCCGTTATACTTAAATGTCTTTCAGAACTAATTACGTTTTACGTAATTGTATCACTGAATAATAGTTTGGTTATCAGTCAATATTTTAAATATTATTGAAACACATTTTAACTGGCAAATTAGTCTTTTCTTTGTTTTTACTAGCTCAGTCTCTTTCGGTAGATCAAACTGTCTCAAGACTTCTGGACCTGGGGCTATTCTTTAAACATTCAAGACAATTAATGACTTTAACAGATTTTAACTTTGATATCGTACATATTACTGATCAATGTCAGTTAACCAGGTCCAGTATGTACAAGCTACAAGTCTTTACGTAGTTAAGTAGTATTAAGTTGTTTTTGCGAGTTTCAAATTAGGTCTTGATCGTAAACATCATAGTTTAAGATATCTTGCCATTAAAATAGGACAGGTAACTTCTCGCTGTTCTTGTTAATTCGGGGATGGGGCAAACAAACCTCGTCGCGTCGTTACAATACCAAGAGGCTGTGGAAAACCTCTCCGAACCCCTGTCTCTCCTCCGATGTTGCTGGTTAGATATCACTCTCCTCCGATGTCGCTGGTTGGGTCTCCGTCTCGATGCACCTCCTCTCGTGCTGCTGGTACTCCAGCAGGACTGGCGTCGGTCACCTGGAGTCGTCTAGAAGGATGATGTCCTCCGGTACACCGTCTACGATGCCGTCTACCGCTGTCGAACTCCTTCCATCTCGAAGATTGATAGTCCTTTTCTTCTTTTCTTCTTAATTCGTTGTTGATCCAGTTCTATTTATGCTGTTAGTCAAAACTTATCGTCGTCGTCGATTCTTTAGTAGAGCTTCGAACATCGGTAACTACCTCTTCTTCATTGTGTAGTTCCGGTATTTATTATAAAATCATCAATTTCACGTAGATTCTAGTTATTCAGTCGTCGTACCAATGTTTTACGTGATATTCTTACATTCATTTATGACTAAATCACGGAGCTCTTTCTCTCTAATCCTTCTCCCATGATAGTAGAACAGAAACTCCCGTTCCAATTTGTTTCAAACAGTCAAAGCTTTCTCTATTGAACACTCTCCGAAATCACACTGGAAATACTAAATTCTTTAAATAAAATATATGCGCAGTCGAGCGTCCAATCACATATACTCTTTCCTCAGTAATGACCCAAAAACAATATTAAAAGGTGTAAGCTCATTTTCTATTCGTCGCCGTTTAACAAAAGTTTGCAAAGACATTTCATAAAATTATTACTTAGATAAAACATGAAAATACTTAAAGAGTAAAACCAAATTGACCTGACCATAGAGATACAATACTGGTAAATATAATTCATAACAGGACTAAGACAAAGTCATAGAGGTAAGAAGTAAAATAATAAACATAAAATTCATTTCTATTGAGGGCTTCTCAAATACCTCTATAACATGTTCGCCTTTTCCTTGGATCCCACTGGAATTTCACCTTCCTGATTTCTCAGAATCGGTACCCCAGTCCCTGTGCCCTTCGTGTTCCTAACAAACCCGTATAGCTTTTGCCAGCTGCCTTTGGTCCCCTGTACCATCAAGTCCCCGAGGTAGGCTTCCTTCGCTTTCTTTATCTCTCTATTCAGTTGCTTTCCTATTTCTTTCAGCTCCTCTGTTACTGTCTTCTTTCCCTCCTTTTCCCCCAATGCATATAACATTCCACCCTTCCTCTTTAGTTTACGAATTTCCCTTCCATAATAGGGTGGGTCCCCTCCCACATTTATCTTTTTTTTAGGTATATATTGCTCTTATGCATCTCCCACTACCTTTTTAAAATCCCTCCCCAGTTCCTGTACATCGATGCCTACCCTCCATTGGTTGAATCTCTCTTCCAGAAACTCCTCCACCCTTGTCTGTACTGCCCTCCCATACAACCATATTTGCCTGCTGCTGCCTTTCATGACCTTCTTGTCCAGGCTATTTTCCACTACGGGAATATCGTGGTCGCTTATCCCATCCACCACTTTAGAGTGAGTGACTAGCTCCTCGGGTCTTAGCAGCACTACATCCAATAGTGATCCTCCACCTCCCCCACCCATCCTAGTTTCCTCTACCACCACCTGTTGTAAGCCCATGTTCACCAGTTTAGTTGCCCTCCGTTGTCCCAGTGGCCCCACCAGTTCCTTACCACACTGCCATTTTACCCCTGGAAGGTTGAGGTCACCTGCTACAACTACCATGCTGTCATCCTTCAGCCTATCAAGCCTTTCGAGTACAGCCTCCACCTCTGTACCCCCATCACCCGGTGGCCTGTACACCGCAAACAGCTGCATTTTCCTCTTTTTCCCTGAGATCTCCAAATGAAGTATTTCTTCCTTTTCTCCCATCCATTTGACTTCTGCGTCTAACTCCCCCCGTACAAGAACCATTATCCCGCCCCCTCTCTTGTTTCTATCCCTTCTAAAAACTATATAACTCCCTCTCCTTATTTTGACATTGTACGGCCGAAGGCCACCCCAAAGCCCGACCTGCACCCGCCAGTACTCGGCTCCGCTAACGGAAAGCGCCCCTAGCCATGGCCCACCCGAGTCAAGTGAGCGGACCGCAGCCCCAAGGTAGAGAATAGCGAACCATTTATAATTACGCATGCAATGCACTCACCGTGCCTACAAACAAAAAGCCCCTAATTAATAAAGTGCGACGTAGGAGTGCCCGGCTCACTCACGTGTAGTTTTCCGCTAAAACAGCTGTGAGTGCAACCCTTGCGGCCTTCAGCCTAATTTCAGTAGGGAAACGTGTGACGTAATTCAAACCACCCTAAATTAGCATTATCGTTCGCCACTGGAGTAGTTTTCAAGAAACAGACAGTCTCCAGCTTGACTCTAATATTCAAACTTATTTTAGACAAACTTATTAAATGTCATTTCTATAACATATATAGATATTAAATTAATCATTATGTTTTATTATGTGAATTTAGAGCCACTTAAAATTAGTTAATTATATAGATTTTTACGAATAACGGAACTTTAGAAACTCTGGCGCGACAGGGAGCTTACCCCTCCCCTCGCGCCAGGGCTGCACATCAGTACAGCGCGACTCGCGGACCAGGACGGACGCACGTCCCACGGGGAGCCAGCATCTCTTTGTTTCATCCAACGTCCATCTGGTAATTATAGTCACAACCAAAACCTTTTTCTTTAATACTCCCCGTGTGCGCCCGGTCCTTTTTCCGGTGTAGGGCCTAACCCAGCCGCATCAATTTAACACGCCCCACACAAAGCATTACGTGGGGCCGTGCAGTATTCGGTACGGGCCGTCTCCCGCCACCCCAGAACTTTATTTAATCGCCTAGTGCACAGGCACAGGCTACCTTCAAGAGTAAACGTGTATTAATTTAGTAGCGAGCAGCGGTCCACACAGGTGGGCCCGCGCGTCGCCAATTACAGATTACGAAATTAGCAGATGCTAATTGAACACTCTCCCTCGACTTCAACTGGCGTGAGGACTTAAATAAACGCACGTAGAGGCACGCAGGTGCCAACGTGTGCAGTGTAACCGTGTACTTAAAAGCACCACAGAGTGCCGTTTTATCAAGTGTAATTGTAATCATAGTGTAATCAAAACTTCTACGTGTTCCGATGCCCCATTGGCAGTCATGTACCGCCGAGTAAACCTCGCGCCCAATGTAATGAACCAGTGTCAATCGTGAACAATAAAAGTCCACCCCGCACCCCCCGTGGGCGACGTGCGACCCGTAGAACAACCAACAGTGTATGTAAATTAATTTAAACAACCCAAACCAATCAGGAAACAAATTTCACCACCGCAAACGGTTCTAGCGGACCACGCTGGGGCAACGAACCCACGACCATCACACGGTTAGACACCGAGCTAGCCTGGTGCCCTCCCGGAGCAGAAAACGCTAAGAAAATCAGCCACCCCGCTAGGATCTGCGCCCGATCTCGAACACGAGACAGCGGCTGACGGAAATTTCACTGTCTGCAACATCCGCATCCAGCCATGTCTCTACAGCCACCACTATATCTGCCCCGTAAAGCTCAACCACTGTCCAGAACTTGTCCACTTTGTTTAGGATACTCCTGCAACCATTATATTTACTCTCTCCCTTTTTTTCCTTCCATCTTCTCTTGTTTCTATATGCACCTTTCCCTCCCCGCCCTGCTTTTGTTTTTCCCTCCCTCTCTCCATCCCTTCCTGTTTATTTCCCCTGTCTCCCTCCTCCCCACCCACCTTTCTCACTTCATTTCTTTCTACTAGCTGCTTCCTACCTTTGTCCTCCCCCCTACCCCGTTTCCTCTTTTCCTCTTTTTCCCTGAGATCTCCAAATGAAGTATTTCTTCCTTTTCTCCCATCCATTTGACTTCTGCGTCTAACTACCCCCGTACAAGAACCATTATCCCGCCCCCTATCCTGTTTCTATCCCTTCTAAAAACTATATAACTCCCTCTCCTTATTTCACTGTCTGCAACATCCGCATCCAGCCATGTCTCTACAGCCACCACTATATCTGCCCCGTAAAGCTCAACCACTGTCCAGAACTTGTCCACTTTGTTTAGGATACTCCTGCAACCATTATATTTACTCTCTCCCTTTTTTCCTTCCATCTTCTCTTGTTTCTATATGCACCCTTCCCTCCCCACCCTGCTTTTGTTTTTCCCTCCCTCTCTCCATCCCTTCCTGTTTATTTCCCCTGTCTCCCTCCTCCCCACCCACCTTTCTCACTTAATTTCTTTCTACTAGCTGCTTCCTACCTTTGTCCTCCCCCCTACCCCGTTTCCCTGCCACACATTACCTGCTCGTAAGCCGTCTATCATCACCTGCGTCAGGATTCCCACGCCTTCCCTATTCAGATGGATTTGGTCCCTTGCCATGTGTCTCATCTGAATTCGACTCCTTGCACTGATTTAGTTTGCACCCCACTCCTGACACTGCTTCAGCATGATGGCTTCCGCAACCCTGAGCTTGTGGATAAGCACACCACTCCTAGGCAGCACTCCACTCACTAGGATGTCTCCCCTCACTTTCCTTTTTAACTCAAAAGCATTTCCTTCATGTCCTCCTCAATCTTCCCTGGCCCTCCCTCCCTAACAAGGTCGTTTGTGCCCACATGCACAATCACCTTTTTTATTCCGTCAAGTTGGCTAGCCTTAACTCTGTCTCTTACATCCTCCAACCTCTTACCGTTCCTCCCTGCCTTATACGCCCCCGGTATGTTTACATATTTGAGCATTGAATCCCCAAATAATGCCACCTTTGCGCTTCCAATTCCCCTACCTTCCATAGGCCCCTCATTCCCAGCCCCTTTATTTGACTTATCTTCCTTTAGCCTGCCTATGTCCTCTCTGGCTACCTCAGCCCATGATTTCTCTTCTCCCTTTTTGGTTCTGCAGTTTTTGCATCCCGTCCCCTCCATTTGTCTTACCCAGTCACCCCTACCTTCCCCCTCGATTGTATCTTTCCATTTTGTATCTGTCCCTTTAACGCTACCTTTTGCTTCCGTAAGTTGCTGACCTCTTCCTCCAGATCCCTAACCTTCCCATTTTGCTTGCATAGTCTGTCAATTTCTTTTCTCCCCTCCTCTAGTTCCCCCCTTAACATCCGCACTTCATTCCTCAATTCAGTCTCCTTACTCCTAGTTTGCCCCATTGCCATCCTCTTTGCATCACTTGCATTTACTGCCACTCCCTGCCCCTCCTGCATCCTGTCTGCTTTCCCCGCTTCATGCTTCTCTCCTGTGTTTGCCCTTAACATTTCCTGCTGGGGGTCGCCCATGTTCACCTCCAGAGTTTTCACCATGTGTCTTAGTTTATCCACTTCCTCCTCCATTCTCTCCTCCCAGTTTTGCCTCCCCACCCTTATGGAGTCCACTTCCCTTTTGGTACCTTTTATTAGCCCTTCCAGGTTTCTCTCTCTCCCAACTAGTTCCCTCTCTACATCTCCCTTCCAGGTGTTCCACTCCTGCCGTGTTCCCTTTCCTCCCTCCACTATATTTCCAATTATTAGCTCCTTTAGCCATTCCTGCATAACCGCCCCCCCCACCCCCCCCCCCAGTTGTCTCTCATCACTCCCCCTAACCACACTACCACCTGCCCCTGTATGGTTACCTCCTCTCCTTCAAGCACATCGTTCGTTTCCTTTATATTATCTACCTCCTTTCCCCCTAATGTACCTCTGTCTGTCCCCTTCATCAATAGACAATCCTTGCCAGAACAAAGTTTTTGTCCTTCAATTAGCCCTTCCTCATACTTTCCCCTACATAGTTCACATTCCCACTCCTTGTCTTTGAGATTTTCTAAGCCCACCGTGATCCCTCCACATTCTACGTGGTACCACTCGTCACATCTATCACACTGAACTCTGTTCTCCTTCCTTCTTCACGCTTTCCCACACCCCCTACATTTCACTTTACCTCCCATCTCTAGCCTAACTGCCACATGCTTGCTTGCTACCGACCTTCGCCCTTTCACACCGCCTATTACGCACTCCCGTCGCTTATGTGTATATATACAATAACTCCCTAGCTCCTAGTATGATTTACAACTTATTTCACTAAAAACCACTGTATATTTATTACGCCCTTCACTAATTAACAGCACAACCAGAGTTCGCATTTACCACGTCCGCCATCTTGCTATTTGCTTCTAAGATATTAGGATACTTTAAGAATTTTTGGGAGGCAGTTTCGTTGTAGATGTAAGTGTATAAGGATTATTATCACACTGTTTACATTGTTTTACTTTTAATCAGATATTAATTTTGTTTTGTTTTCATATGGTTTATCAACTGCATCCATTCACAAAATAAAAAAGGTGACACTATTTACACATCTAGAACGTTTAAATACTACTGTGGTGCTGAATTCGTGCAACAGATACCTCACGCAACGTTGACGCGAACAACGTACGTGCTAGTTATGGCGTCTGTTTTTAAAATGCGTAGTTGTTTTTAGGTGATTTGTTACCGGCTCGTATTTTATGGAATCGTTCATCTTCAATTTGTGTGAATGTGAGTATCAAATAAAAATAAATTTATTTGTTTTAGATTTGTTTTGAGTGCTCACTGTAATCGTAACATTGCAAACCACCGAAATCTCAAAATACAGCTTACCATTTACTAAGTTCCGTAACTGGCTCCTATAGAAAAGGTAAATAGTAAATTACTGTGAAACTTGTAAGAATATCATAAACAAGTTTACGTAGTTAAGAATCCGCCATTTGTTTAGTGCTGTAGTTGCAAAGTGCATCACGTGTGTATTGTTACGAAGTGTGCCTACATAACCTTTACTACCGGTACTTAAAAAGAATGAAAGTGAAGTAAACTCAAAATTACCTTTACAATTATCGTTAAAAACAATGATAGACAAAACTACAATAGAAACGCTTTGCTACATTCATAATAAAGTCGAATATTTTGATTCTGGCCATTTATGTCTACTTCCCAACGAGGATTTTAACAAACTGTGCCCCGATTTAAGAGGATGTTCTCACTCACTCTGCACTTTACCTCTTTTACATTCTGTTTCACTGTGAATTAATTGAGATATTCACTCCTGAAGTGTCCTCTGCATACTATCGTGCTAAAAACAATCTTTTCGCTATAATATTAACTGACCTTGGTAAAATGTTCCATGGGTTTTTCAAAAATATACACACCATGTCCCATCTATTGGAATATACAACACTATTCATGATTATTCACTAAGGGAAACCAATTCAGGGTGGAAAGCAGTCTTGGTCCTAATGCTAATGCAGTGACATTGAGGTCCCTGTCTTTTTTAAAACAGCCTTGACTACACAAGATATAGTTGCAGCTAGTATCATGAAAAGTTGGGTTTCGAAAACAGAATCAGGGCAATTTCTTGTGGAAAACAGTATTGGCTTCGCTATTAAAGCCCATCATACATTTATCTCTCTGTATTTACATTACTGCATTTGAAAATTTGTTAAATCACTTTGTACCAATCAAGACTATTTTCATTATTCATAAAATACCACACTTTACACAATTAGTAGCAAAATAGAAACACACACATGGTAAACATGGCGCTATTGTTATAGTGATGTGAATACACCACTATATAAATAAATATAAATGCTTTTCAAATCAATTAAATGCAACAAATTTGGTCTCCTTTATTTAAAAAAAAAAAAAAAAAAAAACCACAAAGGTTAATAGAACTTTACTTTAAAAAAAAATTGATTTGGGAAGTTTTTTTTTTTGCATCAGCTGCTAAACTAGAACTTATCTTTTATTTTTTATTTTTAAGAAAACTTTAACCCCAGCTTCTGTAGTTTTTAAACTATAACAATTGTGATCTAGTTACTTTCCTATTTAAAATAAAATTATTTTTGTTTTAAAAAACTATTTAAAAAATGCTTTTATTATTAGTTGCACACTAAAAAGGTAAAGATTTCCACTATCGACCTTCTGGCTGCATCATCAAATCAGTTTGGTGGTACCAAATTATTGTACAAATTATTCTTACAAAGTTTCAAATTACCTAGTATTACAATTAGAAGTAGGTAGGTTAAAATCAACTTCCAAGATTTGTTTACATAGTTTGTTAGTTATAAGTGAAGCTAATAAAAGGATGTATGGAATTATAGGCCCTACTATATTTTATGATACTAACTATAATATTTTACAGAATCTAATTCTATACCAACATTCAAGTCTCTCTTGTGTTTCTTTCAATTTCCACATTGTAATTTACTTACAGCACAGTTTTTTTATCATCCACGAAAACCAAAAATTCACTGCATACTAAAATTTTTACAAAGAATTTTTGGTAAATATGTAGTGTACGGATTAGCGCCAAAAAAAATTGTACAAATATAAAATAACTTTCATTATATGCTCTTTTACGTCCTCTTTTCATAACCGCCTGCGGAGATAAGAAATTTCAAATACTTTAGGTGATATCAAATTTTTTAATTTTCATATTTGGGCAATATTTGTTAAAAAAAAAATTTTAAATTCCAAAAATACCTTTATTCTGTGCTCTTTAACTTCCTCTTTTCATTAAACCCGGCGGAGATCAGAAATTCCAAATACTTTAGGAGATATGGAATTTTTTAATTTTCATGCTGTGCACTGATGCGGCATTCAGCGGGAAGCCTACGATTCACTCATCCTTCTGGACATATCCGAATACTCACGTTGGCAAGCCTTCTTTTCTTAAAATTAGCAAGAAGTAATTAAAAATACTTTTAAACATTGTGGATGGTTGGTTAGATTAGGTAAGTATAGCTACATTAAAAAAACTGTAAAATCATTTTATGGTTGCTTAGCAAATAACTTTTTAATATGTAGCTATCCAGCGCTAGGATACCGTTTACATGATTTCACAGTATTTTTAATGTAGCTATCCTAACCAAATCAACCATCCACATTGTTTTAAAGTATTTATAATGTAGCTAACATAACCTAATTGACCATTAGTTTTCATGAGTTGCATATTTATTTGCAACAAAAAAAAAACCAAAGATGCACGATCGGGCGTTTGCCTCTCGTCTGTTGAAAGAAGGCTTGCCAACGTGAGTATTCGGGTATGTCCAGAAGGATGAGTGAATCGTAGGCTTCCCGCGTTCACCATTGTTGCTTGTTTACAAGTATGATAATTTTTTTTTTTCGCACCGTAGTTGAACGACTACATCACGGAAAAAAGAAAATTACATGAGTTCCTACTGTTCATCCTTTTTCCCGGTTTGTTAGGTCAGGTCAGCTACATTATAAATACTTTAAAACTAAACAACCATTAAAATTAATTTTTATTATTTTTAATGTCCGTTCAGTTTCAAAGTATTTATACTGTAGCTGACCTGACCTAATCTACCTTTGTCCCGTTTTGTTAGGTCAGGTCAGTTACCTTATAAATACTTACAACTATACAAGTAAAATTAATTGATATTATTTTTAATCTCCGTTTATTTTGAAGTATTTATAATGTAACTAACCTTACCTAATGGAAAATTTCTGTTATTTAGGCATTCACGCGCACACAGCAAAATATAAAATGGCGTCTGTTGAATGATTACATAGGGCTTGTATTGCAAAATAAGAACGGCGATATCTCCAAAAGTAATTGGAATTTTTTATCTCCGCAGGCGGTTATGAAAAGAGGACGTAAAAGAGCATATAATGAAAGTTATTTTATATTTGTACGATTTTTTTTGGCGCTAATCCGTACACTACATATTTACCGAATTTTTTTCCCCATAGGTGTTAGAATGATTATAGCTATAAAATACATTTCTCCAATCCACCACAATATTATTTAACATAGAAAATTACTCTAAATGGTCCAATTTGCATCATGTTACTGACTGCTTTCATTTGACTATAACACTATGCTAAATTAGTGTAAGTAGCACATTTATCTTTCTTAATGTTCAGATGCCATTTAACACCTTTAATTATATATGATTTACCTTGTGGTTTTCCAAAACATTTCACATTCTATTATTATTCATAATTTCATATATGTCAGCAACAACCACTTCTAATTCCCATTTGCAAGATTATTTCCTACATGTTAATGTAACATTATAACAAGCACAACATTCTTCAATAATTTTAATTTTTGTGTGAATTTTCCAGGACATAATCATTCCCCTCCAATTTTTTTTGCCGCCAAAAAGTTATATTGGTCATGCACTTTGCACCGTAAAAAATGTTTTGTACTTACACAAGGATAATTCTTGGTAACCCAGTTGCCAACGATATCACTTGTAAAATTGCGAGGCAGGGCTCTCTCTGTAACATATGCAATTTTACAAAGCTCTACCTTGTAGTTTTACCAGTGATATAGTTGGCATCTGGTTTTCCAAAACTTTCCCTTGTAAAAAGTACAAACTTTTTTTTTTAAATTATATAATAAGAAATGAAATTAGGCAATTTTTTTTTCTTTAAAATTATAACTTAGTATTATTAATATAACTGGCCCAACTTAACCAACATTTCACTTTAGTTACTATTCGCCTTATTTCAGAGAAGCTATAACTCCTTTACCAAATAGCGACCAATAATTTTTTTTTGTTAACTTTTATTCATAAAATACTTTTTACCAACAACTTAGACTTCATATAACCTACATATCTTTATGCTTCAAATACCAAGATGGCTGCTAAAGAGTGAGTGAGTGCAGTTGTACTTAAGTCTTCTTTTTGCCTTCTTTCCTTGGAGTTGAGAAAGCTTTACAACCCACTTTGTGACGTTGAGATTGGGCGAGAGGTATCGAGAATATACTCTTTTGGAGATTTGGAACACTCCCTAAAGTAAACAAGTTTCTATTCTTCAAGTTGATGTTCATGTTCAGAATTCAGACTTTTAATTTTTTTTCGTGGATTAACAAACAAAATTAAATTTTTTTGGGATCTTCATTAAATACTGTTATTCTCAAGTCAGGGTGTGTTATCTATTCTCATCATAGACTAACACAAAAAAAATTGTAGAAAAAACACAAAAGCTGTGTGAAAAATCAGTGTAAAAAATGTAACAACATTTCTAAGAGATGGTTCATTTTTGCCTTTGTTACCTAAAATTTGTAAGCCTATGCTCAAAATAACAGGATTTTTTTTATATAGCAACATAAACAGGTAACAGAAACTATCCTCAAAATACTCTTGAAATAATTAGGTCTATATCTCTATAATCATAAAATTCAACAAACAAACTTAATTAAGGTAAGTGCACCAATAGTCGTCATGCTAAAAACTATTTTAGAAAAAAATATTGCCTACCTAAACGTATTGATGTATTAGTGCTTTTCATGTGTTTGGGTTTAACCTCAAACTTTCCTCAACAATGGTATCAACCACGTTTAGATAAAGACAAATTATTTTACTGCATCTCTAATTTTTAAAAAAGTGTTTTTTTTTTGAGCCAGTAGTCATGTGCAATTTCGGCACCTATAGTTTGTAATCAGAGTTTGTAATTATAATTTTGTACCATTTAGATTTAAACACTTTATTTTAAATGAAAACTCAAAATTTAAAAAGGAATTTTACTGACATATTTTTGTAATAAAAATATGTAAAACATAAACAATTTAATAAATCAACGTTTTTACTGAAAAAAAAATTGCAGCAGTCACAGTTTTTAGATGAAATCCCCTTTAAATCCTATCTTTAATAATATAGGACTATTTTCGTATGTTTTTTGCAATCTTTATGTTTTATGGATTTGTAATATTTTTTATCAACTTAAAATGGAATCTTACGTTTTTCGAGTAATTAAAGTGTAAATTTTAATAAATAGGCCTAGCTCAAAATTGTACATAATGATTTTAAATAAAATTTCGGATTCAAGTTTTTTTTTTTTTTTTTTTTCATTTTCTGAGAACATTCACCATAGTAATGTATATATTTTTTTACACCATCAGAAAGTAGAGATTTCAACTAACCAAAAAGCCCACGACTTTTTAACTTAACTTTTTGATGTGAGAATTTTTGATTGAAAATTAGGGTGCTTTTTCAATATAGTCAAAATAAGGTGAAAAAAAAAACATTTTAAATAAAAAAAATTATAGTGTGTTTGGGACAAAATGGTAGGTTTTCACCAAATTTCGTGAAAAAAAAATTTTTTGTACCTACCTAAAAGATGAAAATAAAAAACAAAAAACTTGGATATATGAATTTTTCACATAAATTTTGAGGTTATGTGAAAAACTTGTAAATACAAAAGTTGTAGATGTTTTTATTACCTAAAACTTTGATATTTAACTTTTTTCCATAGGACTTGTAGTTTTGCCAGAAATTGAGATAAACAGTTTTTTTACCCTTAAAAACTCACCCCCTTCCACTTCCCGACCTCAGATCGCCCGTAAATTATTTTTCCTTTCATTTTTGTTATATTATCTTCCTTTTCCAATGGGTTTCATCCTACTATTATTTTTTTTCACTTTTTACAATTTTCAAAGGCTTCAGCCCTGGTCGATATGTCCTAAATGTCAAAATTTGGTATGTAATTGCAAGCATGTTAACAGCATACATAACTTATTTACAAAAATACAGGATTTGCCATGATAAGTAAAATTTATATGCTCTTCACCGATACAGTAAAATTATGTGTGTATAATTTTGTGTGTTACAGGGAGAAGGCACCGTTGTAGGCACTATTAGTGAATTACGATGACGGGCAGTAACAAAATAGTGCAGATTACTAACATTGCACCCCAGGCAACCAGGGACCAGATGCACACCCTGTTTGGTTATCTGGGGAAGATTGAAGACATCAGACTCTACCCGACCATTCGAGATGTGGCAGTTCCTGTGCAATCACGTATATGTTATGTCAAATTCCATGACCCGGTGTGCGTGGGAGTTGCCCAGCACATGACAAATACAGTTTTTATTGATAGAGCACTTATTGTAATACCATACACATCAGGGGAGATTCCTGATGAACAACGAGCTCTTGAGATCACCAACCAGGGATCCCTCGTGCCAGGGCTACTTCCAGCAGAACCCAAGTTACCTCCTCATGTAACAAATCAGCTGGAGGGAATTCCACCAAACCAGGTTATTACTACCCACGACCCTCGATTAGAAGCAAATGGTCTACCATTGTACCCACCTTTGCCAGCAACTTTGGATGGAAGGAGAATAGAAGAAATTCGTCGAACTTTGTTGGTGGCAACCATAGAGAATTCTATAACACCACAGCAGCTGATAGATTTCTTTGCCTCAGCAGGGGAAGTAAAATACGTAAGGTTTTGTTCTCGTGATGGAGATACTGAAAGATATGCGCTAATAGAGTTTTCAGATCAGAATAGTATTATTCCAGCACTGCAAATGAATGGCCAAGAATTGATTGGGAAGACAATAAAAGTTTACCACTCCACTCAAGGAATAGTTAAACCTCAAGCAAAGAGTAATGAAGCAGCTCAGCGGGAAATTGAAGAGGCCATGTCAAGAGTCAAGGAAGCTCAGAATCTTATCTCAGCAGCTATTGATCCTGTAATTGGGCTTCTGGCCAAAGAGAAAAAGCGGAGCAGGAGCGGATCTCGTTCCAGAAGGTCGCATTCTCCTTCCCGGCATAGGCGCAGATCTCGTTCCAGAGGTAGGAGGAGTTCACGAACAAGAACACGTTCTAGGTCGCGATCGAGGCGTCGTCGTTCAAGAAGGACACGTTCAAGGTCGAAGCGTCGTTCACGATCTAGGTCGCGAGATCGCAGGAAAAGATCTCGCAGTCGTCGTCGTAAGAGCAGATCTCACTCCCGTTCCAAGAGCAGAAAGCGTTCCAAATCACGATCACGGAGATCAAAATCAAAATCAAAATCAAAGTCATCACATTCTAAGAGTCATGATAAATCTAAAGACAAAAAGGATGATAAGAAGGATAAAAAGTCTAAAGATGATGTAAAGAAGGAAGAAAAAGCTGACAAAGATGAGAAGAGTGGTGATAAAGATACTAAAACTGAACATCAAAATGGGAAAGACACTGATGCTGATAAAGATAAACATTCATCAAAAAGTAAAAGTAAGGATAAGGATAAGGATAAGGATAGAAGTAAGGAGAAGATTTCTAAAGAAAAATCAAAGTCTTCACGTGCCAAGTCATCATCCAGATCACCATCAAAGTCTCGTCGTAGATCATCTTCTCGGCATGGTAGTCGTTCTTCGTCAAAGAGGAAAAGCAGGTCACCATCAAGAAAGAAAAGTCCTTCGCATAGCCATAGAAGTGCATCTAGGTCAAGGAAGAAAAGTAAATCACCTCGCAACAAGTCTTCACCATCTCGCAAAAGGTCAAGGAGCAGTTCTAAGTCACGTAAACGAGAAAGTGAAAAGAAGAAAGAGAAGAGTTATGAATCAGAAAAAAAGGATAAAGATAGGGATAGGGATAGTGGTGACAAGGAAAAGAAGAAGAAAGAGAAGAAAGAAGTGGACAGTAAAAGTTCAGATTCACCTCCAAAAGTTCCACGTAATTATGATGAGGAGGAGGAAGGTTTTGAGAATGGGCAGGAGCAGAAGGAACAGCAGCAGAGTGAAGATCGGGACCAGGACCGTGATGAACATCAGGAAAATGATCAGGATAGTGATCGTAATGATAGTCGTGATAATGAAAATGACCAGGAGCGAGAAGGGGGAAGTGATCGCAGTGAGAAAGATGAATCTGGGAGTGAAAATGACAAAAACAATAGTGATGATCAGGCTAATGATATGGATATATCTACTTCACCATAGTTATCCCATTTACATTAGATTTTTAAATGGTTTGGTCAACATTTTTGCCTTTTGTTGATTAATTGAGACGGTCTATGGAAGACGGGTAAAAATGCCATTTTGAGTAATTCACGTTTAAAGTTTGTGTTCCTAAATTTCAGTGTATTAGACCTTGTGCATAAAATAAACAGTAGTCTTAATGCATACTTAAACTCTCTATGAATGGTTTAAGATATGTAACCTTTGTTAATTAACTCTATAATTGTCTGAAAATTGTGAAATTGAAATGTACGTTATAGGCCCTTCTTCCGTAGAACCAGTATTTTTTTTGTGACACAATGATAATTTGACACTTAATAAAAAAACACATGCCACTTTATATCAATAGTTTAGCATAGTTAAATATACTAAAACAATGGCATTATATGTCTTGAAAAAATTAAATAATAATACATAAGCACAAAAGCTTGCTAAGAAATATTACATACTGTAACAGCTAGAAACAGTTTACACAAACAGTGTTAGAACAACTGAATGAAGTAATAACAACTTGTAACACAGGTCTTAGATACTGAACTATGTTGGTATAATGGCAAAATAAAATATGCAGTGCAGTCTGTTTCATTCTGCCCGATTCATACATATCAGACAACAGCATATGATAGAAAAATGTTTTTGCAACAGTTAAACCTTAGATTCACTAATGCTCGCTTCTATCCAGTGTGCGTCAGCCACATCTAAAAACCGGTAAAGTGATCTGACGTCACTGACATTAGCAACATTAAGTTCTGGATAGGGTACTGCTGGAACTTCAACACACTTGATTACTTCGACCGATGTAGCTGTTTGCCAAACCCTAAAAGGTTTGTATGTAGAAAAATGGTTTTCAGAACACAGCAATGTTCCATCTGGTTTTGTTTTAATCATGACGTATTTCATCAATGTGAACTTGTTACTCTTTGATGTTGGTTTCTTTAAGAAGAAAGGAGTTAGAGCTGTATTCCAGTCCTTTAACAGTTCTCTGTTCATTAAGACACTAAATGGGCAGGGGTTTTTCCTACACATAACCATGGCACTGAGATAGGGCTTTTCTGTTCCTATTACTTCTTTTTTACGAACGTTTTTATTTACTAGCCCAATGTTACGATCACACTGGCAGTAAGAATGGCCACGTATCGGGAAGATATGGATAATATCAACACCATAGGCTTTGGCAAACCAAGAGCATAACTTGATGATACCTAGTCATGTTTCTATTTTGGCCTCCCGCTGCATCACTTAGGAAAACAATATGTTTAAATTTTGGGAATTCTTTAAGCTTTTTCTGTAGACAGTCCATAATAAAAGAAACCACAGAATTGGCATTTTTGTTCCCTTGTGTTTCCATGAAGCAATAACAGTGTGATGTATCATCATTGAAAACATGAATGTTAAAGCAATACAGCCACAGAACACGTTTATAGAACTGTGTGTTTTACATTCAGGCGTGGAACAGGAAAGTTCTGAGAATAGTCAAATTCAATGACGAGGTATGAAGGGTCGCACGTAGCTCTAGCGATGTAGTCTTTCCTGATTTGCTGTCGTTTTTGTGCTTTCTTCAAATGAATCATGTACAATATTTTACATCCATCATTTGGATTTATCTTTAGCTTCTAAACACATTCAGCACAGAAATCACATGTGTCAGTTTTTGGCCTGCGAAAAGAGAAGGAAAACTTTGTTCGAAAGTAATGAAAGTATGTTTTATAGCTCATTTTAAGGTCTTCACCAGACAGTTGCTTATAGTAGTCAGAAAACATGCAGTACAACTCTTTTATTGACAGCTTTGGGTTTTCAAAGGATTTGAGGTTAGATTTTTGGCCACAATAGTGATTGCTGTCGTGTGGGATGCAATTTAAATGTTTTCCCATTAGTTCAGTAACATTTTACTTAAGCTTGTGAGGCCTATTTACATGAGATCCTCTTGTTTCTGCAAAGTCTCTGTTTTCCAAAATTTTATTTTGGATTACACACATTCTCTTTGCAGACACTTGCAATAAGCTTAAAAGGAACTGCTTACATACCTGAATTTTCAATCCATCAATAAATAAGCTGTATTTCCATGTGTGCACTCTCAGCTTCTTGGGATTGATAGCCCTTTTATTGCACCCTGGCACTGACCGCTCCATACATTTAAAAAGAAATGAATCCTGAAGTGATTTCTCTTGGCCACTATAAAAAAATTTCTGAAGCTGTAGTTGATCTTTTGGTAATATTTTCTTCGAACATTCTTCTAAGCAACACTTCTTACAGCAGGTAAAATCCTTACCAGTAACCACTTTACCTGTTTCTGTGATGCACTTTTTACCACAAACTCTTTTCTTCTTTCTGTCTTCCCTAGTCTTGTTTTTCTGTATCGTATAAATTTTACGAACACGTGTTTCATGTTCTATAACATTATTACTGTCACTACTTTCACAAGATTCCATTATAAACAATCAGGACTCAAACAATAAACATTTGCTGAGGCCACAGATGTTAAGAAGGTAAAATATGTCAACATCACTGTAGTTGCTATGCCAAGGAGAAATCATACATTAGGATAAGACATAGCACAAACATCATCAAAACAAAAGGGAATAAAACCTTTAATGTGTTTATTTTGTGCCTCTGATATTGCCTATGGAAAAAGGGCATACATATGCATTTAAAAATTCAAATATACCAACCTAATCATTCAAGATATATCAATGGAATTTACTGGACATATTCTTTAAAACATGGCGGATCCGATAAACCAATCTCCCGAAAAAGGACATAAAGGTCTATGTGCCCATCTTCCGTAGACCGCCTCAATTGTATGATCTTTTCAAATACGTTTAAGTTATAGTTTATTGCTGTTCTACAAAACTGAAATTTTTTTTTAGTATCTTACCTAATTTTAATTTGTTTATCTCCATTCCTGATTACTCTTTTTAATACAGCCTTTAATTCTTTATTCATACAGTACAGAAGAGATTTAGAACAATTATTTTAATACTAGCAATAAAGTGTAAATTTATTACTGAAATATAGTTTTATTTGAAAGTACAAAACCTGATTTGGTTTGTAAACAGAAAATATTACTTTTCATTTGTGTGCTGTTTGCATGCAGTACCTATTAAACTAGAACTAGGTGCAGTAGTGTATCATATTTACATGTTTGAGTATTTGTAAGATTTGGTCATGTGTAGTTTATTAATAAAATGGATTTGACTGCTTGATGTTTTTGTTATGGTGCTTGATGTCTGGACACACAACTCATTGTCACATGGTAAAATAACAGTAAAGTTAACCTCAATACTTACTATTCTGTTTTCTTTTTAGTTGTTCAGTAACATACAAGTTAAATTATAGAACCGGAGAAATTTTTTAGAATGTAAAAATAGATATTTCTAAGAATTATATTATTGTGAGTGGAGATTAAGATTTTCCATTCAAGTACAGTTAAATGTAGCTCTCATAAAATTCCAAGTTTTATTTGAATTTAGAATTTTAAAATTCTAAAAATAAAGTATGTTTTCTTCATTTTGTTACATATAACCTGGGAATTAAAGATTGCATAATTAATAGGTTTGCACAATACTGATATTCTTAACAAAATGAAAATGAAACACAAACTTATATTTGTTGTGAAGGTTCACCTCTAAATAAAGTTATTTTTGAGAATTAGGAAGTTTTTTTAATTGGAATATGAAAAATAATGTAGCATGTCTTAATTCATAATATTGCATACTTGTTAAAATGAGTAAAAACTCTTAGAATTTTTTTATACATAATTGCAAAATAAATAGCATTGTTACTTATGATACAAACTTTTTTAGATCAAAAATCTAGTCATAATATTTTCTTGACTGAAATGAAAATTAATAAACATTACACATAATAAGGTTGACCACTTTTTTTTTGCTAATTTTGAGTTGCGAGTTGTCTGATGTGATATGTAATATGTCGAAGTGTGTTTTACATCCAATAATAATATATCAAACCCCCTTTTATTCCATATCTCCCTTACATTTGAAGTTGTTTTATCTTGAAGGTGACATAGATTAAAAGATTAAATGTAATTTTACATTCAAGGCTGTCTTATAAACAAGATTGTGTTACATTCATTGTCACCCTACATTTCAATTTTATATTTTAAAAAATCTTATTTTTTAAAATATTGTTTATGAATTTGAATATTTAACTCAAAATCTTTAATTTCTGGGACATATATTAAGAGAGAGTATTAAGAAAACAAAAGTGAATATTCTGAAGTTTTTATTTCAATTGTATTATCAACTATTTGCGCAGTCCTAACAATTGATATATTGAGGTGGAATGTTTTGATGATCCTTTTAACTTGACGCCGTCCCCGTTGCCTGATCTGATTCTACGTGAATTTTAACTGTTTGATCAATTTTTGGATCTCAAGGGCGGGGTTCCTGGCCTCGTGGCTGCAGGCAGGGACGTGGCGACAAAGGGCCCCCCGGGCTGTTATGGCCTCCCAGGACGCCTGATTAAAGAAACATGCACGTACTTGTAGTTATTTTATTGCGTAGCACAATCTACACTTCACACGATCACATAACTGGCCGCCTCATCGTCGACCTAAGCTCCGCGCACGATGAACCTGTTCTGGCTTATGCGAATGTCCGTGGACGTAACGCGAAGTGCGTGAGTGATAGGTCCCGCCAATTACTTATGAAAACACATTACACTATAAGGGCGGTAGGTCCCGCGAATTTACTTATGAAACACGTTACACTATAAGGGCGGTAGGTCCCGCGAATTTACTTATGAAAACACATTACACTAAATCACCGTGATAAGTCCCGCATGGGAGGATATGCACAGGCGGCTAGTCCGCGTGGTGGCGAGGGCCACGTTAAGCTGGGTACGGACACGGTGGAATCTTGAACGATATCACACACGTGGCCGTGGCATGTCCCAGTTGATGACTCGTCCGAATGTTTATGGTCGCGTTTGGCGCAGTGCCGCCCTGCGTGGGCGATGAACTATGTCCCGAGGTGGGACGTTATAGCGTGAGGCGCAGGTGCCACTAGGGGCCACCTAATTAATTACGTAGGAAAAGAAAAGTCCATGGATGGACTACACACTTTATTAATAGACCGCGCGTGATCGCTAACGGCCGAGTTGGGCCGACCGGGGAGCTGATATAAAAACGATTGGGCTATAATTACCTATTGCAGTTACAGAATGTTGGCGCAAAAGTTGAAGGCTCCCCGTGCGTGGGCTGCCGGCCCGGGCGAGTGCTGGATGGCGACTGACTAACCTCCCTGGCCGCCGGGGCCAGGGAGGGGGGGAAATTCCGCGGGAAAACTGCGGAGCGCGAGAAGATGACTTCGGCCAGTTTTGTGAATGATAACCCTTTATAACATGATTATTACATTAACATTAATTATTGATGGTTTTTGATTGATTAGTTTCTGTCTCTCTTATTAAATGCATGAATAAACAATACCCTTGCGCAGTGCCACACCTGGCCGGGCGCTTTGCACACGTAGGAGGCCGTGACTGACGTCACGCCGTTCGGGGCACTGCACTACGTTGCGCGCACGGGCGCGTTCGAGGCGCGGCACTGATCAGGTGTTGAGGACACATAACGGCCTGTGCTCTCAGAGGGAGCACTGACGGCGGCGTCAAACTTAAGGATTTGTAAAAATTTAATTTGATTTTCATTGTTTTCTGAGAATATCTTATGGAGTCATATGTATTTGGTTTTAACTATCAGTTATTAGGGGAATAGGTGTTAAACTTATAATTAGAATCATGTATAAATTAATGTTTTCATACATTTTTGCTAATAAGTTTACATTTTTGTTACTGAAATCTTGTTTAAGTTGTCTTGCACTCATTATTTATTAATGTGCACCTATGCTGTTTGAGTTGTGTCAGAATAACTCTAAGGTATTGGCCAAATTGGGTCTTCAGCCTACGAGTCTATTGACTAGGGGGTCAGCAAATATTCAATATTTGATTCACCATTTTGAATCAATAATTTTTAGTCTGATTTGTTACCGATAGATAAAGCAAGTGAGACTCATTTGCAAAACAAAGGAGCCAAAATTTTTGTAATTTTTTCTGCGACGTGCATGCATACTTTTCATATGTAACAAATCATGTTTGATTATGATTTATATATTTATATCTTTTTCTTATTACTTTTTTTCCATCAATTTTTATTCAAATTCTCTGATGTGTGAAAAATATAGTTTGACAGTATGTTTAAATTTAGTTAAACATTAAAAAAAATATTTACATAAACCTGCATGTGATTTTCTGCCCTTTATCAGCCAATTCATCTGTTAAAATACTATTTTTTTTATCACATGCCAATATAAAATGTAAATATGTTAAATAAACCAATTTTGAATCTTTGGATACTAAATAGGCATATTCAGTTATAATTTTTAAACTTATATAGGAAACATTTATTTTAGTGTGGTGTTCATATTGCTATCCTGCTTATCACTCAATGTGCTTTCTGAAAAGGCACAAATGTTTTTACAGTCTCTCATACTATAATGTCTGTTGCTATATTAGTACTTACTTTATATGCTTAGTGGCTTTCCCAACCAGTGGTTACCTCAGTGTAGTCAATATAAACCAGGTTGTATTTTCGTAGACATACTACACACAGTTACTGATTAGCAACAAGTTATAAGGAAACTGCACACTGAAGAGAGACTTTTAAAGTAAAATCCCCATATAGTGACCCACTTTATAAAACAAATCACCTAATAAAGAGTTTGCTAAGTCCCTGTCAAAGCTACATATATCAAATGTGTTATTTTCACTTCTATATTATTAAATTATTATTTTTTGAATGAAAACACTTTTTAATAATGATACGGAAGTACTAATTCCAATTATGTTTTTAATCCATAATTTGTTATTATTTAAATAGTTAAGTTCAAAACTGAACAAATAACTTATTAAAAGTGTGTTTATCTAAATATTTTCAAAATATTCGCAGCAGAAATAGAACAGTGCAATACTATTCCACCAATACTTAAGATTGTTGATAAAGTAATGGCAAGCTGGACAAGAAATGCATAATCAATCTCATTCCTTGTGAACTTATATGTGCTATATGTTAGTAAATTTCTTAAATCTGTTCACTTTAGCTCACACTCTTAAGGAAAATATTTTTTTCGCCACTTTTGTGATACACCGACTCAATTTCATGGCATTTGGGGATTTGCTACATATCTAATATGAAAGGAACAAAACATTAAATGTAATTTTTTTTTAAAACCAATTGCTATAAGAAAGGTTTTATAGTTTTTATGAGAATTAAGACCAGTCTTCATCAGTCCGAACCTGTGGGTGGTCCTTGCCCGTGTCCTAATGTGAATGAGGTCACATTGTCACATGGAAAACTGCCCTGTTTACAGTTGCGATGTCCAATGTATAATTGTGATTCCGAAAGTAGATACATCTGCATGAAAATGTGTTTTTCTATTGTTTTTGCTGGTTATTCTATTACATTGAAAATGAGTACACATCTGAGTTTTAAATATTCATTTAAATTGTGAAATTTAATATTTAATTATTCAGTAAGGATAAAGTGAATTCTAAATAAATGAATTTTAATCACATTTTCAGAAAAGAATTTATGTTTCTATGCTACCAAAGGACACAGATTGGGATAAGAAGTTCAAGTTGATCATTGTATTCGGACCACCGTCTACACCATCCATGACATCAGAGGGTCATGTGTACCAATCAACAATTAGTGTCCGTATGACACAATTTGAGACATTGCTATTGTAAACATTCTATGTGTATGTAGTGTCCAGGAATAGTAGGAAATCTGATATCCTAGACTTACTTTCTTAATTCACTTTTACGTATTTATTTTTATGATTTTTTGAAATTGCAGATTTTGGTAAATAAATACATATTTTTAAAATGGGATTATGGATGTAAATTTGTAGGTGTTTCCAAGCTGTAGTCAATTATGAATAACTGCTTCATTTTTACAAATTGCAGTAAAATGTGCATATATCTGACATCAAAATTTGATCAAATTAATGGGCTTAGCATAACATTGACATTGTGGTCATTAGAGGAAATGATGGGTGATGTGAGAATGGTGCATTGACAGAATGAATTGGTGCGGGAAACTGGTATACCTTGAGAAAACCCACTTGCGGAAACATTTGCCAACTTTCCCAAACATTCATTAGAAAATTAGAAAAAGTGCTTATACATAACGTCTTTGAATATATATACTGTATAGAAGTCGCCAGCCCAGGTTAAAACTTCTAATACGGTTTTGAGGTAGTTGGTTAATTCACCGCCGCAATCGCCACCATCTCTAGGGCATCGACTTGTGGTGGTCCCTAGCGGACAAGTACCGAACTCTTCAAACACCCCTTCCCCCTCCCGTTGAACGAACTTGAGCTGCAGTGAATGATTGATGGGGGGTGCGGGGAATGACAGCGGGCGACAGGGCTGCGCTCTAACGTGTAAGTAACAACTAAGACGATACAGGGCGTTACGGTAGCGCACTGCAGCGGTGAAGTTCCCAAGCTGCTCATCTTACGCTTTTGAAAAAACGTAGAGTAAATCCTATCCACTCGCGACTTCTATACAGTATATATATTCAAAGATAACGTTGAGCTGCTGTAGAAATCATCCTTGATAAAAAAATTCATGGTCGGCAAAGCAGAACTATAACACACAAAATACATAGTTTATGTTGTTTGCAGAAAGAGGATATTGGACAAAGAAGTAAAAAAAAAAAATAATAATTTTATTCTTTATACTTACTTTACCAAGCAATGAATTTTTTCTTTGTATCTTATTTAAGTGAAATAATGTTCGGTTTCTACAACTTGAAATAATAGAACCATTATCAGTGGCGTAGCGAGGATTTGTGTATGGGGGGTGTTAAGAAGCATGCCCCCCCCCCCTCCCCCGTACTAAAGCGGGGGTCCGAGGGTTCTCCCCCGGGAAAATTTTGATTTTAAGGTGTAAAATAGTGCTATTTTAGCAGTTTTCGGTACTTAAATTTAAATATTTTAATGGTAAAAATTGTATTAATTTTAATATGAAATTTGTTTGTGTAATGAATAAGAAATTAATTAAATATTTGGAGCTAAGGGGGGGGGGGGGGGTTGAACCCCTAAACCCCCCTTCCCTAGCTACACCCCTGGTGTTAGCATAATGTTTCTTCTGTGCTCATAGATAAAATGGCAAAAGTTGCCTCAAGGTTTTTTTTTTCAAATCTTTTTAAAACATTTCTATAACCAAATGTAAACTAACCGAATCATAGTCTGGTATTTATTTATAGTTTTTAACAAATAAGGAAGTTCAGTGTGTTAACATAATCTAGAATCTGTAACCACTGAAGTTATATGTACATTTTACATATATTGCATTATAAATTTGCACACTTGTAAACCACTGAAACCAGTCAGAAGTTCATTTGGTTTATGTATGGCCAAAATTGCTTGACAAGATGCACACCAGGTAGAAAGCAGCAAGAAAGCAGAACTTTCAGATGTCTTATATTGCTTAGCTATTGTATTTAATTTCTTCATTATGGGAGCACACACAGTATTTGAAGCTTGAAAAGGAAAGGAGAGAATGGGTAGTCTTTACTAAAGGATCATTTAACTTAAAGGCAGCAATGAAAGGATTGCTAATTCTCATGATAAGTCAACGTGGGGTATCAACAAAGAAATACTTTTTCTGCAGTAAATTTGTTGTTTGGCATTTACATCATCAGGTAATCATTTCACAGTAATAGATTACTGGTAACATAAATGGTTTAAAGACAGTAGTTGGCTGGTAAAGCATCAAACCTAAAAGCCACAAGGATGCATGAAAAGACGAAAGTGACTTAATGCTGCATCGGCTGTTCTGAAAGTATTTTTGCAACTTTTCGGAAGGTCAACAAAATTGTTTTGCATCCTTTGAAATGTATTCTTCAGGGATCCCTTAGGCAAAAATGTATTTTAACAATGTGTTCGCAAACAACCAATGTGCAGGCATAAATCAAGTTTTTCATGTGTCCTTTTCAAACTTGTGAGATGATAAAAATACTACTCGTGAAGTGTCGTATGGTTGTGATGGATAATTCATGATGTTCAAGCTCTGATACTAATCCTTGGCAACCATGTAGCCCAAAACTCGCACGGTTCTCTATAAAAATTAATCTAGAAGGTTATGAATATTACATACTGTTCTGTGTGTTTGCGCCTATTCAGATCCTGTTAAAACCAACACACATCAATAAATTTGTCTATTGTATCTGCTGCATTGTCAAAAATATGAGGTCCTTGTTTCTGGACTCGTTAGAAATGTACTTTATCACGCTCTTATAATTATCTTTGGCCTAACATGCGATGTGACTTAGTTGTTATGATAAGTCATACACGATGCACTTAGCACGATGCAACTAGAAACTTTCTTAAAATAAAAAATAGTTCCGCCACGCGGTGTGCCACACGTTGACTTACACTATGCTAATAAGTGTGTGTTATTTGCAAGTAATTTGCAATACAGTAAATAATGACCAGAAGTATTTGGGTGTTATGTAATACCTACCTCATAGTTAAATGGGGAGTAAATTTTTTTAAAAGACTTTAAATATATATGTATTTTTATGCTTTTCTTACATCTTGAAAAAATAATTATCAAAACAATGGTTTCATCTGTTTTATATGAGTACATATAAAGTTTTCATACTATTTTGCATTCGGAGCTGCAGCTCTTCTTTCAATGTTAAATCATTATTTGTAGATGTAGGTATTGTAGGTTCAATTTGCACATCTTCCTCTTTATTATCATTTTTTATGTTGATCCTATCAGTTAGTGAAATAATCTTTTTTTACTAGCATCTTGTTTGAAAACAAATCCTTTATATCACTATCCAAACTATCATTCACATTATGAGGCTTTTTTAATACTTCACTTAACTCATTTCATCAACGATTTTTTATGCGGTCTAATAAATGTGTCTTTAATCTAGAAGCCAAAATAAAATCATTGCCGCTCAATTGTTGAAATAGAAACTTGAAAGTCGCATCAGCCGTGCACAAATTGGCCACAGAACGATACAGTGCTTCTACGGATAGTTTAACTCGGGCCAAAACATCTAATTGATGAGTTCAAAATCTTATTCCTCGAATTGTACAGAATTATTCTAGTAGCCTATGTAAGTGCTTTGGAACGCTATTTTTATAAGGGCAAAGTGCTCAAGCATTGTAAAGATGCAATTCCACCTCGTTTTGCAGTAAGTCAGTAAAGTAAGCTGTCTTCCAAGTACATTTTTTTTTACAATTTTTTTAAGCTTATCATTTTTCAGTGACGACTTTTAAAAATAAGAAACACTTTACGAACTTTTTAAAAATACGTCTTTAATATTCCGGTCATTCGTCAAATCCCAAATATTACCTGTTTCAATAACTAATCCTGATTCCAGCTCATCATCTGAATCACCATTGATAGGTTCATTTGCAGCAGTGTCAGGTATTTACTTATATAACTAATCGCAAACGGTTAAATGAATGCCGTTTGCATAACAAACTTGGTGCTCAACTTTGTCAAGTTTTCCCACCTTCAGCATAACATTTGGACCATCAGTTACTATTGCCACAATATCGGTATCTAGTGAGATGTTGAATTCAGAAAGATACGAACACAAGTCTCGAATGTCAATGATTCGTTAATGCCAATGAGTCGTAAATTCCAATATTTTAAAACTGAATGAATATTATTAGAATTGGATGTTCATTCATTCATCAGAACTCAAACTGAATCGTTTTCCTTTGTTGTTTAATACAGATTATTCAGCCCCCCCCCCCCCCTTATTTTGTGACTAATTGACAACACGATTGTGGATTGTTGAAGCAGATTTAGGTAAATCTGAGTAACCTTTTGATAATAACAACGCTCTTAAAATCTTTCGAAGTTACAAATACCCTAAAAGGGAAGCTGTCTAGAGCAGTCATTCGTACTAAAACATCGCTGAGAGTATCAGTTTATATAAAATAATCCGCGACCGAACTACTTTTTTCACCACTTTGGCCAGTTGAAGACGCCTTTGTAGAATCGTCTTTCATGGAATGTTTTGAAAAAAGATGCAATCCTTTGGTGGATCCTCCTACGATTTTCAGTATAGCTGGGCAATGCTTACATTACTGTATTACCCTCGTTGGCGACTAAGTAGTGACTACACACTGATGAAACATCTCCATCTTTTTTTTGTGTTTGACACAAAAACTTTCTTTGGATAGTGACATTGTTTAATTCTTCTTCATGGACCTAAAAAGGGGGAAAAAAATTGAAGTATACGACATTAACATAAACTTTCAAAACTGCAGAAATTATCTGTTTATAACCTACATTTACACATATAATATTACTTTCTAACAAATCTAAATAATTTTTTCCATTATTAACTACTAAAATAATTTTAAAAAACTACTATTTACACGATATAAAGCGCAACTTTTTATACACCTTTTCAAAAGTTGTGAATCATAACATAACCGGTCTGATCATCTACGAAAACACAAAGTAACTAATCAAATCAGCTGGCAAAACAAGATGGCTGACAAAATGACAGGTGAAATGAGTGCGTTTCGTTTAATACAGTATTTTTATTTTAAAAAATTTAAATTTTTTGTTAATCCTGGGACTGGAATATGACCAGGATCCCGGGATTAAAACCTCTAGTTCGGATAGACGAGCCTAACTGTACTGAAAAAAAAAAATACAACACTTGTAGTAGCACTAATTTTTTCTTTTTACATAAACATTGACCCTACTTCTAAAATCAATTTTAAATATGTAGTATACAGGGGCGCAACAACAGGGGGGGGGGCAAGGGTATTGTGCCCCCCCCCCCCTCTGAAACCTTGAAGTGGGGGCAAACGGGGCCAAAGAAAGTGCTGTGTAATCAATTTTTAGATAATAAAACTGCTTAAATAGCACCATTTTCCACCTTGAAATACCCCCCGCTTCAATAGGGGGTGATCGATGATTCTTTATAAAAAGGTATATTGCCCCCCCTTTGGACATTTAGTTGTTGCGCCCCTGGTGGTATATAATATAAATATTTTTAAAAATCTTTTTATCGTTCAAGAATTGTTTTGCAAATTTTGGGCAGTTAGCGGAGAAGAGAGCGAGGCTCTATCACCCCTCCCACAGGACTGCCACTGTGACAGTCTAACACTCTGCAAAGGCGCACGACAGTAATTTCTCACTGAGTTAATTGCAGCTGTATGTTTTTTTTTGCGTGCCGGAAGTGTATGCGGACTCTGAGTGCATTGTAGCGGTCGGCTCGGGCCGCGGTTCACACTCGACTGCTCGCGCTGCCAGTACGCCACGGGAACAGGGCCGCAACTAGAGTCTCTGGCACCCGGGGCATGAATGGATTCATGCCCCCCCCCCCTCTTTTTTTGCACATACCACACCAATAAATTGGGTGGTCCGGGGGCCCTCCCACGGAAAAATGGTGCTATTTAAGCATTTTCCATACCTATACATGTAACAGTTTCTGTGCTACCGTAACTTCCATGCATGAACCCACTATGTCCATAAAGGAGTCCGTATAATCACTAGACTTGTCGTCATAAATGTTTTTTAAAGATTCAAATTCAACTTGCGAGACCTTTTTGCAGCAAAGATTTTGGTAATATCATCATAGCAAATAGAGGATGCTCTCTTGTGTTCTATGGTAATAATGCTCAAATTCGACTGTCTGTCTTGCCTCATACTATTTATAAAATATTTTTTTAAAATTTTCAATTTGCTGAAACTTCTTTCGCCTGAAGAAACTGTTACAGGAAGAGTAAGAAATATCTTAAGGGCTGTGGTCAGGTTTGGATATCCTTCTTCAAGTCTGTGTTCGTGAATGAGCTTCAAGAGGGTCGCTGCAGATGCTGTTTTCATAGTGTCATCAACTGCCAAGGCGTGATGTTTAAAACTTTCCATTTCTTGAACTATTTCTTCTCCATTGATGTCATCTTTGTATGTTTCAGACAACCATTTGGCTGCAGTCTTCAAATCTTTAACTTCCATTTTGTAGATGTTATTCCCATTTAAAAAGCTAAACTTGTCATTAATTGCTTGAAGAGCCTGAAACCGGGTTTTTAAGGCATTCACTATTCCATCGCCACTGCTTCCTCACAGCCAGTAGTACCACCCTCTCTGACAACATTGTACTGTATTCGTATAGAGGACGCATTAAAACTTTCTAACTTCTCTCTTTACAATTTTTTATGTTAATGATGAACTTAACATTCTTCTCAGAGTATTTTAAAATAAATATGTTGAGACGTTATATTGTAAATCAAATTAGACATTCTGGCATGCAAGTTAAAAAACATTTTACCGGTTACCAGTTGTAGTAGGAATTACAATGCAAGCGATTTCGGCGCCCCCACAGCTTTGCGCCCGGGGCGTATGCCCCGCTTGCTCCCCCCTAGTTGCGGCCCTGCACGGGAACCACACATAACTTAGAAACACACAACTTAGAACAGTCATAACTTAGAACTATCACAAGTTAGAAACTCACAACTTAGAACTGTCATAACTTAGAAACACGCAACGCATAACCACACAACTTAGAAACGTCATAACTTAGAGAGACTTAACTTACAACTATCACAAGTTAGAAACTCACAACTTAGAACTGTCATAACTTAGAAACACGCAACGCAGAACCACATAACTTTCTAAGTTGTGACAGCACCCCTTACGCCACGTGCGTGATTGTGCCCGAGTGTTGGACGGGGGAGGGAGGAGGGTGGCGCGGCGCGCGGCCTCCCCTCCCGCGCCCAGGAGCCGGGTTATGGGGGACGCAGTTCCTCGCGAGCTGCGCGCATGCGTGGTCGCACCATGGGGCTGAAGGACCGCTCCAGGAGGCAGCTGCTGCCCGCCGCGGCTGGCCGCTGGGCGCGCTGGAGGGGTCGCCGCGTGACTCCGTGGCCCAGGTCAGTGTGGTCCGCTCTCGCAGTGTCGCTGTCTGTTGGGCGGGCCCATAACTACCAGCAAATAAAAAAAATCGGAATAGAGGTTCTCATACAAAGTTTTTTTTTTTTTTTTTTTTGAATGGGGGACCCCCCGCCAGGGGGTCCGCCCCGCCAAAAATTAGCTCTTTATTATAAAAAGGAGAATACAAATAGAAAAACATGGAAGAAAACATCTGATACACTTACATTAAGGTATTTACAATTAAAGATACATACATTTTTTGTCCCTTCCAACATTCAAGTCCTTTTAGTTAATACGTTTTTTTTGGATGTAGTAAGTTATCTCCTTGACGGCGAAAACTAATTTAATCGATGCGAAAATACTTAATGCTGTTTTGTAATAAACCGTCATGTAATAAATAAAGGAGTAGGAGATGCAAAAACTCATTGTATTACACACCACAAAATAAGTGGCTACCTAAATAGAGTGAATTTTCACTGGTTTGTTTGCCTGATAATAGCTTATACATTACTTCTCCTAATAAATTAATGTAGTTATGTCAGTAATATATTATGAAAACTACTATCTAGCGGACGGGCCCATAACTACTTCAAAAAACTAGGTCTCAGTCTCGGTAATTCGAGTTTCTCCCCCATGGCCATCATATGGTTTTTAAGAGCCATTCTTGAGGTTTCACCAGCCTTCTACCTTGGTGGGCAGTAGCGGATCCAGAGGGGGGGCTAAGGGGCTCAAGCCCCCTCCAAAAGCATCTGGGTCCACTATTGTTTTAGTGTTTGCCTTCATAAAGCCTAGCCTCAGCTGGGTCAAGCCCCTCCCAAACCAAAATCCTGGATCCGCCACTGTTGGTGGGCGAGGCCACACTACATTAATAATAAAGGCCCTGCCACACTCTTAAATATTTGCCTCCAATATATTTGACAATAGAGTTGGAGGGCTTCCTGTTTTCTCCGTCAAATATATTTGGATAGATAACCTCAAACATGTTAGAAATCATGTCACACTATCAAAGTTTACTTTTGGTCCGAGCTAGCTCAAAATTTTCAAATTTATCCTGAATTTTGAAATAAAATAATGAATCTCAATGCTAGATGGAAATTTTGAACATGTTATTATATTTGTGCATTTTAAAAGTTTTTGAACGTGTATAAATTTAAATCACAATAATATTCAGTGATTCAGTTCATTTTTTTTAAAGTATATATATTTATATATTACCTAGTATGTGTGTTATTTCTTTTCATGCCTTATTTAATTCTCGGTCTGGTAAATATCTCGATGGTCATGCGTATAAAGGTGTATGTTTTCCAATCCAGAGTTCCGACCGGTAAAGGATTGAAATATGCATATGAATTCCTTTCGGACATGATTGACACAGTAGCCGAGCGGTCAAAGTACTGAGTCGGTTATCTCAAAGTCGTTGGTTCGAATTGTCCATCTGAAGTAGTTTATAACTTCTTTAAATATTTTAAGAAACCACCATTACCTAATGGTCCATTAGGTTTATATTAAGCAATTGTTACAATAGGAGTAACCAATAGAGTAAAAAAACTAAAATATGACTAGGCACCTCGGAGGCGGATTGCGGATGGAAAAGACGAGTGTTACCGAAAATAGTCGACTAACTCCCGATCATAGGCATCGAGAGGCGGACACACGCGAACATGACCGAATCCTTAAGATTGACAAGCCACCACAATAATCCACCACAGAATCGTAGTCCATAAGAAATATATTGCACCAGAATCGGCTATTATATACTACTTGCATGCTTGTAAAAAGGGCGCCTGATAATACCTGTCATCTGTGAACGCGGCATGAATGGTCGTGGAATGTGAACCGAAATGGGGTAGGGAGGCAGAGAAGAATCTTACAAGAAAACTAACTAGCTCTGTATTTACGCGTCCATCTGTGAACTATCACCAGAATTCTAACTCGGTTCACCTCGAAGTTTGGCAAAAACTACAAGCGAAACAAAATAAATGCGTGAACGAGTGTTATGTATATGTTTTCGAACCGATAAGCTAATTCAAATAAATTGAACTAAACATATATTCATCAGTTGACTGATAAAGGCTTCGCGCTAACTGGCTGGAGCTATAATCTGAGTTTCCATTTCCCGGCGTTCATTGAAGAATGTTTAGTTTTTGAAAAATTTTATTTAACCTGTCATTAACATGTAAAAATACTTACTTAAAGATTCTGAGCCTGTAAAACATCCATACAAATAAAAATTATAATTTTTTTTTTTCGAATTTTTACTACAAAAATTGCTTTTGAGCGGCATAGTTTAAGACTCATTCACACTTTTTAAGTAGTATTTTTTTGTGAAATCATTTCGTAAATATGCAAAGTCAATTAAATTTTAATTTAAAATAAAATAAGTTTATCTAATAATTTTTTTTATCATTTTTTGCACGTGTCATTCGAAATATTCTAAAAGATTATTAACAGAAATCAGCGGAAATGAAACGTGGTTCTTACCCATCACTCCCCCTTAAAAACTTTTTCCGCGTTGGAGGTCGCTGACTTCGTTTATCGCTCTAACCGTACTTGTATTACGCTCGCAGCCCACGCATGTGTGTTTGTGTGCACTCATACCTGTTGGTCGACGCTTTTCTGTCGTGTCTTGATAATGAGAGAACGTCATTAAACATTTTGCGGTAACAGTTGTTGCACTTCTAGCTGGGGGACTGAGCCCTTATCGGCGGAGATTATAATGCATACCCTCTAACCATCGCCAGACGTTATCAAGCACCATTTCCGCGATGTTTTGGGCGGCACAATATGGCGATGGCGAGGTTAAAAAAGTGACGTCAACAATGTCACAGCATGTCGACTCCTAGCAGGGACGTCGGAACGTTTTCATGAGTGGGGGGGCGGACCCCCGCTCTAGGACTGAGGTAAGTGTGATACGTCTTTTCGCTCCTCCCCCCCCCCCCCCCCACTCGTGAAAACGTTCCGTCGTCCCTGCATTAGCTGCTGACCTGCGATACGCCCCAACTTGGAAGCCTGCATGATTCGTCACTTCTTTAATTGAGGATCTCTCTTTGGCCCAAGTCTTCCTTATACTACGTGAGCCAATAGCAGAAGGAGCGTGAAAGTGTAAATAAACATTCCAATTAAAGCCCAACGCGAGATGAACCCTCGAATTTATCTGGTTTTTAAGAGACATTCTTGAGGTTGCACCAGCTTTCGACCTTGGTGGGCAAGGCCACACTACATTAATACTAAAAGTCCTGTCACACTCTTAAATATTTGTCTCCAATATATTTGGCAAGAGAGTTCAGGGCCGGATTTAGAGGTCTGGAGGCCTCGGGGCAACAGAGGAGCGGAGGCCCCCTGGCCCCAAATTATTTTCCAAATAAAATGAACAATTTTTTTTTCAGTCGAGTTTTCCAATAAATAATTTATTGTAAAATCAAGTAGATTCTCTTAGTATTAAAAAAAACATACATAAATATAATCGGAGACAAGAATTATATGAAATTAAATTTTAGTGTTAATGAACGGAACCTTCCGAGCTTTTTTCGCCGAAAAATCGTTGATGATTTCGCTGAAATCCAATTCCCGAAGTAAATAGCTTTCAATGCTCAGGAGAGAAAGCTTCGATAAACGGGGTTGTCCCATCGTGGTTCGGAGCCTATTTTTTATAATTTTCATTTTCCGTTTGTGGGGGCCCTACGTTTGTGGAGGCCCCGGGGCTTTCGCCCCGGTTGCCCTCCCCTAAATCCAGCCCTGAGAGAGTTGGAGGGGTAGTATTGGCTTACAGTTTTCTCGGTCAAATATATTTGGACAGATAACCACAAATCATGTCACATTATCAAAATTTTTGGTCTGAGCTATCTCAAAATTTTCCATTTTAACCTCAATATTAAAATAAAATAATGAATACAACGTTGAAAGGAATTTCTGAATTTGTTATTATATTTATGCATTTTAAAAGTTTTTGAACGTGTATAAATTTAAAATTACAATATAATTCAGTGATTCATTTCATCGATTTTTTTAAAGTTATAGAAACATAATTAAATTTTTACACATAAAATGTATTCGCTAGCGACATTCACACCAAAATTATTTTAGTTATTTAAGATTTATAACCTCTTTAATCGCCCATGTGCTGTTCGCCATTTTAAAGACTCGTTGTGACGGAAACTGGTGTCATTTTAGTTTTTCGCTAGGCTATGATTTTGATTGACCGGTTGCATCCAAACATCCGACATATTTTAGAACTCTTTCTATCTGCAAAACATTTTATGGAAATTCGAGTCATCCAACGTGTCAAACAAACATGACTGTGCTGCCGCTGACTCTTCGGTGAAGGCATAACCCTCCAACTTTACGTCACACACCACATTGACAGTCACACAATTATACCTATTGTGACATTTGGTATTTTCCCTTGCGTTCTGAAACAAGTGATGTGTAGAGCCCTTGTTTTAAAAACGTTTCAAAGTCGTTTCTATTATGCCGCCGCCCACTCGCTGTTCGCTAGTTGACACACCGCTCACTTCCAATCCATCCCCACTCCCGACAGCGAAACAAAAGAGTGTTTGTGCATTCCAAACGTTTCTTTCCTCGAAGGGCATTTGGAAGCAGAGCCGGGCCAAACTGCGAGTTCCAAATATCGACATGTTATTTTTATTGCACACATACCTTGGTTTATTCAGAAGGAGGCCTCGTCTGCATGATCACGTGGTCCAGTTGATAGCCTGCGCCATGTTGGTTAGACGCACAAGCACGAAGCATTAGCTGACGTGCAGTGTTTTCATTGTGGAAACAGTTCAAAATGGCTGTATTTTATGGAAGTGACTGTTTTTAACGGCGGAGATTCCAATTCATACTTACTAACCATCAGCATACGTGGTCAAGCACCATTTACGCTATGTCTAGGGCGGGACAATATGGCAATGGTGAGGTTAAAAAAAAGTGACTTTTCAACTACGGCACAGAATGTCGTCTCCTGACTATTCCCATCTTTGTGGGTTTATTACTATCGATTGCTACTCATGAAATATACCTGCTATTTGGCAATTTTACAAAGCTCTGCCTTGCAGTTTTATTAATAATATATTGCCGACCTCCGTAGCGCAGTCGGATGCGCACCGGCTTGCGGTGCGAGGGGTTCTGGGTTTGAGTCCCGGGTAAGGCATGGGTGTTAATGTACATGCAGAGATTTGATTGCTAAGATACGATACAAGCTTCGAATAAGGACACATTACCCTATGGCCGTGGGCTTAAAGCTGTAGGCCACTATCAACTAAAAAAAAAAAAAAATTATTAATAATATCGTTGGCAACGGGGTTTCCAAGGATCTTCCTTGTAAAAGTACAAAATATTTTTACAGTACGGGAATCCCCTCATAGTCCCGCGCCCAGCAGGGCCCTCTACGGCCCATTTAATTTCTATTTTTCTTCTTTGTCTAGTATTCTGTTGATTATATGGACATAAGAGAAAAGGGCAATTAAATTGTTATTAAACTAATAAAAGGTTTGTACTGTTCACAAGTAAAAACCTTAGAAATCCAGTTGCCAGCGATATCACTCATAAAACTGCAAGACAGAGCTTTGCCAAATTACCAATGATACAAAGCTCTACCTTGTGGTTTTACAAGTGATATCGGTGGCAACTGTGTTTTCAAGGGCTTTCCTTGTAAAAGTACAAATTATTTTTTCACAGTAATTTAAAGTACCGGCCAATACCTTTTTTCACAGATCGCAAGCATTTATAAAGCTAACCTAAGGATAATTTGTACAAAAAGCACTATAAAAATTCTTAAAATAAATTAACCAAAACATCGTCGAAGTTAAGTTCCAGATTCGCTTAAAAAAATTGATTGAAAGAGTTCATTTGCCGTAGTCTCCGGACGAAGGTTTGAGGGCCATTCCATAACCCCCCCCCCCCCCCCAGGACCCCAGGAAGGGCACATTCTCAAAAATATTGTGCCCCCCGTAAAATCAATGGGACCATGGCCCCGCAAAGTTTAGGGCCTCCACTGTATCAGAATAGCAGCAACACATCACAGCGCTGTTTGCCGATAACTGTTATTTCCGACATCTCTCAGCACGAGCTGCGGACATACACGCCTCGCCACCTTTCAGACCAGCCGATGCTCGGCGCACTCAAAACATTTGGCGAAGTGTAAGCACTTTTAGAAAAAAAATTGGTTGTCTGTAAAGTCGGTTGACGAACGATAGTTTAACGTGATAACGTCATAACAAAACATTGAAGAAATGATTGCATACTTTTATGAATAAAATTGAATCATTTTTATTGAGTTATCACTATTTTGTATGGATACAAAGAAGGAGTGAAATGAAATCTCCAATTTAATTGATAAATTTACTTTTGTTTGGACTCATTAATTCAAATATGTTTATTACTTTAACGATGAGATTATTTTAACTATAACTTTTATACATGTTTGCTATTTAACTTCTTCCAATCTGTGTTATTCTGTTAAGGATAGGACGACGGTAGGAAAAGTAGGAAACGAGTGGGAGTGTTTCAAGTTTAATGTGCCTCGAAAACGTCCAATGGATGGTTGTTCCAATCCAGTGGAAGAGAGATAGATGCGGCGCAAGCGTACAATGAGCGTAACGTGACAATGCGCGTAACGGGACAATGAGTCATCCTTTTTCGTGCGTGCAGCCGGCGTTCTTCGATTTATTAGACGTTTTCACGCCAAAAAAATATGTTATGGATTCCCTCTGTGTTATGGAACTTGCAATGTAGAGATGGATCAAACTGTGAATTTCAAGGATCAACCTGTTACAGTTATTGCTACCGATTTGTTCCAGTTGGGATTGTGAATTACGAATAAAAGTTTACGGTCACCTAGTAAAAGAAAGTAGTATATGTATACGTATGTATATGTGTGCGTTTTTAGTCGTGCGCATTTGTATACACATGTGAACCGATTCTGTATTCAGAAACTAGGTAGGTAGGCCTAGATGTATTTTTCGCTACTAAATTATGCAGTTTTGAAATTTTTGTCTAAATAGTTTGTGCTGTTTTCTAAAAATAATTTAAAAGCACCCATATATTTATAAAAATTACAAGAATTTCTTACAACAAGCAAAAATATTTCACTGTTTTCAGAACCGAACTGTGAAATAAAAAAGTTAAACGATACATGAGCTAATACGTAACGGCTCTAAGATAACTCACACAATGCTGTAAAGTCAGTAATAAATCACCGTGCACGACACATGCTGTGTCGTACAAGAAATCTTTTGCCATCCAGACGAAAAAAAAGGGGGCTTGGGGGTGATTCTAAATTTGATTTAAAATTATTAACTTGACAAATATTGCTTCAATATTGTTTCAATGGAGTTGCCTAAGCTTTTTCTTCCTTGTGACTAGCACATTTAAATATTTACTTTGTCGAATTGCATTTCATAACTCCAGAAAACTTGCACGTCTGTTGGAACATTTGTGAGCAGACGCACGTGCAATAAATTGTTTACACCAGTTGGTTTTTGAGAGAAGCCTAAGATGTCCATCAAGTTCTGTCCCTGCCCGAACACGCCCGAATATTCACATTCGGCCAACCTCGGGGATTTGTTTTATTTTTGCGCAGGAAAAATGAACTGAAATATTAAAAGTGGTCGGTTAGGTTAGCTACATTAAAACACTTTAAAACACTATGTACGGTTAGTTAGGTTATTATAGCTACATTAAAATAAACAGAGAAATATAAATATATGTAAAAAACCCGAGGTTGGCCGAAGGTGAAGAATATTCGGGCGTGTTCGGGCAGGGACAGAACTTGATGTACATCTTTGACTTCCCGGTTTTTGACAGATGCTACTGCATTAGTCGCGAGCCGTGTGCTGTAGATAAGGATTGTCTCGTATGCCATCACTGGGCCGCGTCGCTGCTCGGTGTCACTGGGTTATCGTCCGCGCTTCTGGCGGCTCGCCGGGCGCGGGCGAAGTCGCCGAGGCCGCTCAGGGCAACCTTCAACTTGGAGTTGTCCTCGATGCGGCCCCCCCCCCCTCCCCTCTCCATCCCCTCATGACCGGAGCTCACACCTGTCGTCGCCAGATTCCACTTGAAGTGTGGGAGAACAGGGTAGGTGCCAGCAAGGGAAGCCTTCTTTTCACAGACGAGAGACCCAAACACCCGATCTTGCATCTTCGGTTTTTTTTTTGTTCATTGTAAATAAATATGGCGGTGTTGATGAAAGGAAAGACCATAAACAAGGCAACGGTATTTATTATTTGTACGCCGCCATATTTTTCGTTTGCTGAGTGTCCATGAATGTTTATTTTGGACAACTCATGATAACTAATGGTCAATTAGGTTAGGTTAGCTACATTATAAATACTTTAAAACATTGTGGACGGTTGATTTGGTTAGGATAGCTACATTAAAAATACTGTGAAATAATGTAAACGGTTTCCTAGCGCTGGATAGTTACATATTAAAAAGTTATTTGCTAAGCAACCACAAAAATATTTTACAGTATTTTTAATGTAGCTATACTTGCCTAATATAACCAACCATCCACAATGTTTTAAAGTATTTATAATGTAGCTAACCTAGCCTAATCGACCGCAAAATTTAATGCCACACCGGTTTATACAATGAGATAGAACGGCGTATGACGTATGAGTAAGCTACATCCCAATAAATACACCTGTTGTGGTACGGAAAAAAAAAAGCGAGCATGAACTTCGGGTGTGGCTCTCTCGTCTGTGAAATGAAGGCTTCCCCTCCAGCAATGCTGAATTCGTCTATAGAGCTATGGACGCAGCGAACTGTCTGGTCAGCTGAGTGAGGCAGGGGGTGACGGTGGTGTCTATACTGGGATGGGTGGTCTCAGCCTCTGGACATAGCTGGATCTCTAACACCTCTCCTGTTACGGGTATACGGCGTGTTCCGTATCCACGCCCGTGGGGGCCCCAGGCCGGCAGGGCCACTATGGCTAAGAGGGCTGGGTTAACAAACACAAGGGGGAGCAATCCCTTTGACATTCGTGTAATGATCACCTGGCCACGCCAAGCTGTACAACTTCAACGTCTGCGAGAAATCCTGACTGTGGCGATACCTCGTTCTAGTCATTTGCCGAGGTTTCGTTGACAGGGAGGGAGAAAAGGGTGTGTGTGTGTTTGTGTGCGTTTTTAAAGGGGGGGGGGGGAAGAGCAAAATCCTTGGCGACCAGGCACTAAGAGGTACCCCGGTTGAGTTTTGAGAATTTTTTCCCGAATGCTTGGGTTTACCCTGATAGGACGAAAATCACACGTCTATTTTCAATAAAATCAATAGGGAACCAACCTTCCTTACAAGTAATGCGATACGCACGGATCACATTTAAGAGTTATGGCCACAGTAAAGTTTACATTCCTTAGAATGTTTTTTTTGACGTGACAACGTGTAATAAATCGATGAACGCCGGCTGCACGCACGAAAAAGTGTCCCGTAACACACATTGTCCCGTTTCGCTGTGTCCCGTTACGCTCATTTTATATTGCTCTTTGCTAACTTAAGCCTCCTAGCATTGCGACCGCGTCCGTGGCGTAATTCTGTTTTCATGCATTTCAATGTAACATTTTCATTACTCTTTGCTAACCCGTTCCTCCTAGCATTGCTGCAGAGTCCGTGGCGCAAATATATTATTTTTGACTGCATCTTGGTGTTGGGTAAGCCATTTTCCTTCACATCATCCTTGAAACACTCCCATTTGTTTCCTACTTTTCCTTTCATCGTCCTATCCTGAACAGAATAACACAAATTGGAAGAAGTTAAATAGCAAACATGTATAAAAGTTATAGTTAAAATAATCTCTTCGTTAAAGTAATAAACATATTCGAATTAATGAGTGCAAATAAAAGTAAATTTATCAATTAAATTGTAGATTTAATTTCACTCCTTCTTTGTATCCATACAATATAGTGATAATTCAATAAAAATAATTCAATTTTAATTATAAAAGTGTGCAATCATTTCATCAATGTTTTGTTATGACGTTGTCACGTTAAACTATCGTCCGTAAACCGATTTTACAGACAACCAATTTTTTTTAATGTTGGGTTTGAAACGTTGTATATTAAGTAATAGGCAGGGGGGCCGAAATAAATTATTTACCCCCCGGATACTTGGTTTATCTCGATGGCCCTCGTCATTCGCGCATATGCCCACCGTTGGCTTTAGATTTGCCAGCGGAACTGTTACGATCAGCCGATGTGCGTTTTGGAAAATACTGCACGTGAATATCACTAATGAATTTAGTAAACAACCCCTTTCAAATAATTTTATTTAATTATTTATTATAATTATTTGAGTGCCTACCAACAGTCAGAGCCTTTAACAGTATCTATTACAAAAAAAATAACAATAGCATACACAAAACACAATAATAACATAACAATAAAATGGGACAATAATAATAATAATAATCCCAATGTACCAGTATAACCATCATGCGACAGCAAAAATTTGACAAGCATTTCAGTAACGTCGCGCCTGCGACGAAATGAAAATATATACAATCTGTCTTAAAGCTGGACTCGCAATGATCCGTCTCATCCACCCTTCACCCGCCCGTCAATCACGTGACATTAAATCCAATCACATGGCCCGAAAAATTCCATCAAAACCTTCCCAAGCTTTAACTTTCTACGGACGGAAGGATGAAATAATAACCTCAAAAATGTCTGAAAGGCACAATCTTTATTTTAAAAGTTTTTTTAAGTGTGTTTAGTTTCTAAGCTGTTCCGTATTATGTTTTTAACTTGCCTACGGTCAAGTTTCGTATTTGAAACAACAATTGGCTGAGACAAAAAAGTAATTAATAATGCACAGTATTTTAGAGTTTGTTTAATTATTTAAAAGTGCTTAGCGTACGTGATCGTCAAACTAGTAAACCTTTGAGGTCCGTATACAATACTCCGAACCTGTGAGCGCTTTTTGTCCTTATCCTAATGTGTATGACGTCACATTGTCGCACGGAAAACAGCTTGGTCTGTGATTGCGATGTTCGATGTCCGAATCTACTGATTCCGAAAGTAGTCACCAGAGCGCAGTGAATCTAGAGCACCATTTTTTTTTATTTTTTTATTTTTTTTTGCTATTTAATGCTTTGTAATGAGTGCGCAGCTAAGTTTTGAATGTTTATTTAATTTGTGAAAACTGTGGGAGTTAAATAATATTTATTTATTCTGGAAGGCAAAAAGTAAATGCTAATAAATAATGTCCGTTACTTTCTGTTTAACTTTTTGAAACAGCAAATAGCACGAGTGTTCTTCTTCCGTGCTACCCAAATAACACAGATTGGGGGAAGAAAAATAAAGGTTCAAGTAGAAGAATGTATTCGGACCAGGGAGTTTCGGGACCATCGCCCACACCACCCGTGACGTCAGAGGGTCGCGTGGACCAATCAGCGATCAGTGTCCGTCGGACACAACTTGGGACATTGCAATTGCAGACGGGTCTTTACAAGAGAGAAATGTCCTCTGTAGTTGTTGGCAGTATCCGAGCAGAGGATTATTATAATAACGGACGCGACTGATCGATCGGAAAGTCTGCCGCAGTCACGAATGACGCCGCACCAACGTCTCGGGCGTGTCGGAAGCAGGGTGTCCACAAGGGAAAAAATATTTCGTACCAACTTAGGCGAGAAAAAAGTACTAGATTTGAAAAAAAAAGTACTAAATTATAATTTTTTATGGTTTTAACAATTTAGGAAGTTATTATGACACTGCAATGCTTTAACTTAAATATCACACCACACACACACATACATTCCATAGTTTTTAAAAAATAATTACGCTTAATAATAAAACATATTGGAGTTACTGTAATGTTATTATATTAAAGTAAAGTACTAGATCTAAGCGTAGGTAAATGTACTAGACCACTAAAAAAAACTTATAAAGTACTGGATATAGTACGAAAGTACTAACTGTGGACCAGTGGCGTAGCCAGGATTTGTGTATGGGGGGTGTTGAGAAGCATGCCGCGCCCCCCCCCCCCCCCAGTATTAAAGCGGGGTTGGGGGGGTCCTCCCCCGGGAAAATTAGGATTTTAAGGTGTAAAATAGTTCTATTTTAGCAGTTTTAGGTACTTAAATTTAAATGTTTTAATGGTAAAAATATTATTAATTTTAATATGAAATTTGTGTGGGTGATGAATAAGAATTTAATTAAAGATTTGGTGCTAAGGGGGGGGGGGGGTTAACCCCTAACCCCCCCCCCCCCTGGTTACGCCCCTGCTGCGGACACCCTGGTCGGGAAGGATTGGCTGGGAAACTATCTTATTCTCGTCGCGTGGCGTCGTGTCCGTCACGCTATTGTGGTCCCGGCAGCAGTCCCTGGTCGGTGACCCCGCTGAACGGTGGGACAATGCCGCGGCTCGCCGGCTCCTCGGCCATTGTCTTATCTGCGGCCAGGTAACTGTGCTGTGCGCCGCACACACGGCGCTTATCTACCGCGCCTTCCCGTCCATTCACGGCCGCCGTCCTTCCACCGCCGCGCGTCAACCATTCATGTGCCACTCACACACGGCCCGGAAGACGGGACCTGTAGTTAATTTGTTTTTAAACTAATCCTCAGGATCAATTGTTTAAAAAAAATAGTCAATGTTCCTGTTCCTTGAGACATCCGGGAAGCATTTGGAAGCGTACCGGCTCTCGATACGAAAAGCTCCAGGTTTGAGTCCCGGGTAAGGCATAGGTGTATACCTATTTACAGTGTATAAATACGATCAAAAACATGTCAGCATTTATATTAAATCGTCCGAAAATTAGCAGCGAGGCAAATATCAGATCACGCGCCTGCCCTCCAAAGAGATCGGGATTCGATGACTGGAGAGGTCAAAGAACCTTAAATTATGTTCGCAAGTGGTATAGAGTGGCAGGCGTTGCCTTGGGCCGATAGGTTTTACACGGGTTATTCCAAGTTTTTCCTCGCCAATTCATTCATTCCGTCTGTGCTCCGTTCTTGTTTCATCACCTCGCCGTCGTCTTCATTGACGTCGATGCCTATGAGAAGTTACGGTTTCGTTTACATTTTATCGTTCAGTATGAGGAAAACAGCTATCAGTCTGTGCCTGATGACGAAACGCCGCAACAGTATTGTCGTCGCGGTGTTGTCCAGATTGTCTGTTTGGGTTCCGTCGTTGGATTTGTCTGTCCGTGGCTGTGTTTTCCAAGGTTGTTTTTTTTTGTCTCTATTTACTGTCATTGTTAAAACTGTCTCGTTGTTGTCAGCACACTTACCTGTCCATTTTGACGAGACGTCTAAGAAATCGATGAACGCCGGCTGCACGCACGAAAAAGTGTCCCGTTACGCACATTGTTCCGTTACGCTGTGTCCCGTTAAGCTCATTTTACGCTTGCGCCGCATCTATCTCTCTTCCAATCGACTGTTTATAAAGTGAAGTGAAAAGTTAATGTGGTTTTCAGTGCTTATTACAACAACAATTTCGGCAATAAAGGTTAATTATTCTTGCATTTTATAAATCTGATTACTAGTATGATTTCAAGTATTTATTATTTTATTATTAAAATAAAAATGATTCAATTTTATTCATAAAGTATGCAATTATTTCTGCAATGTTTTGTTATGACGTTGTCACGTTAAACTATCGTCCGTAAACCGACTTTACAGACAACCGATTTTTTTCTTCACAGGATATATACTAAAACATATTTTTCCCCTTATTTGAAGATTCAAAAGACCTTTTAAAAACCGAAATTATGTGAACCAGTTCATTTTAGGAATTAGTTTTACACTACTGATTTTTTTTTTTTTTTTTTTTTTTTTTTTTTTTTTTTTTTTTTTTTTTAGTTCAGCTGAATAAATTTCACATATCAGGATTAAGTACAGTTTTGAAAAAACCCAACAGCAATGATGCTATTTATATAAAAATAAAAAAATTTAAAATACTAATTTTTTCTCTATAATGTGAATAATCTATCCATTAATTACTTTTTTCAATAAAATCCTTAATTATTTCAAAATACGAATCTTTTCATACACACAAAAAAATTTACAAATGCAACTTGTAAACCTGACATCACAAAAACAAAAGTTTTTTTTTCTATCATCAAAAACCAGCATTAATGTAATTCCAAAAAAAAAAAAAATTAAATACAAAAGGATGACATGTCCGGGTAAAAGAAGACTTCTGGTAATTATAATGTCCTGCTCGCTTGAATACTTGCACACTTTTACGCGTGTTTCAAATATTTCTGTAGGAGTACCTACTCTACACATTTCCTATCCTTCTACCTGCGAAGGTTCTACTTCTGACACGAAGGGCGGGCACGCGCTCATTTTTTTTTTTTTTTTTTGTTTTCTTCTGGAAAATGCTGTGAAAGCTCCGATCTCCTTCGGGTCGGTTAGATCGGCGCTGGCTCTTGTTGCGACGGCAGGGCAGTGAAGTGTGTCGTACCTGCTCCTGTGTTGCGTCGCTGCTTTTGTGCAACCGAGTGAACGGTCCGTGTCTGCTTTCTGCTCTGAAGGGCAACGGAAACCACTCCAGCCAGGGGCGTATCCAGCCCAAAACGGAAAAAAGGTGGTCGGGCGAGGGCAGGGGGGGGGGGGGGCATTTTTTTTTAGGTGTTCAACCTCTTTAATGGCGGAGGGGGATATTATCTTTGAAAGATTTTTGCAATGGGAGTGCATGACTTGATGTAAGCTTTTGGACATACGCCATTGCTAAGCACTTTTTCTGTAAAAGAAAACTAAAAAAAAATACCCAAAAAAAAAAAACACAAATTAAGCAAAAAAATTGATGTTGTCAACAGGATATAAACACCACATAATATTTCATAACAGGAATATGGTCAACAAACAAAGAAAAACAAAGAAAAATGGACTAAGAGAACGAAAAAACCCCCACAAATGATGACAGCACAAAAATATTGAACCCAAAAAAATTTCAGAACAACAGTTGAAACGAGACAAAAACACGACAAAACGAAAATACAAAACAAACACAATAGTTTTCCAAAACAGAAGAGAACGAAAAAAAATAAAAAATAAAGGATATATTGTGCAATACCCCAACAATAAACTATAAGAAAAGAGTCACGTCAAAATGAGAAACCCGGATTTGAACTCTATTATTGACTGAAATTTTATTAAAATACTGCCCATCTTGATAAAATTCACTAAACCGTTAATACTATAAAGTTTCCCTTTGGCTTTGTGAACATTGGTTCGCGCCATTCGCCACAGATAGCAGCACCGTGGTTGTTACACATTTACGTTCCTTTGCTTCCATCGCATTCACGAAACGTTACACATCAAAAATTTCTTCTCTCTATTAGGACACTCGAAGAGTTTATAAAACCTTTCTAACTAGTTGCAGTTAATAAGGCCTTTAGTTTCACTGTGACATGCTAAACCAACACGGACAGGATAGCGGTTAATCATAAATGCTAATTAATTTTTTTGTTGCCTGTTCAAGATTTTCCCGGAGAAATATTTTTTTAAAAAAGTAGCCACTATTAAATTAGTCAAGCAAAAAGTGTTCGTTATAAACACTTGTCAAAATTTTTTACAAATATGGTGTAAGATGAAATGCTAAATCTAATAGATACGGCAATGCGTTTAAAGCGGCTATAATACGGGTTAAATAATGCCGCTTTGGTTGTGTTTTCATGAAAACCAAAGTCAGTTTCCCGCCGTTTTCTTTTTTCGGTTCAAAACCTTGATGACTGGTCAAGAGAATGTGTCACGTGTTTGTAGGCACAGTAGATGTTGGCCCTGAAAATTCACTTCTGCGCAGCCCTCTAAACGGGTTTATTCTACATTCAGTGCACGAGCGTAACACGGGAAGCCTACTTTAATCGAATTCCAACACATTTGAAGTTCACCTTTTGCTCTTGCAACTTCGCGGTCGGGATATAATAATTTATTTGCGAGGATTCACGATTTAATAGTATGCATTTTAGATCTAGTTTACTTAACCTAACCAACCTTTCATTTTAATTATGATCACCTACACTTGCGGTAAACGTTCCATACCGTAACAAAATTAAATAAGGATTATCTTGAGAGAATTTCAATACTTTAAACAACGATTTAACATATTATTTTTATGTTTCTGACCTAGCATTACTATCTCGGAAAAATAAAGAACGAATATTTGCTAGAATATTTTTTAATAGGTGTAATAGAACTAACCTAACTTTTACTTAGAACTCCTAAAATTCACTTTCTGGCTTTGTAAAAATTGCCTACATAACACAAGTTCATCAGCCACAAAATCCATTTCAATCCTTCCTTTGTTATACTGTACACTGGCCTTTTTTTTTTTTTTTTCCTTTTCTGAATTCTCAGCTGCCAAAATCCAGTTTTTCTCTAACATACGAACACTGGAATTACCAAGACATTCCTTAGGAACGCCCGACACATTTAGGAGCGGATGGTTTACATTACGCCCTAAGAACAGCTCGGCTGGCGCAAAGTCTGTAGCTTCATGCTTACCCATGTTAAAGGCTGGGTTTAAATAACTCAGGTGGCCGGCCTAACGACGTTGATCTTCCTGGTTATAAATCGTAAGAGCGACTTTAACCAAATTGGGGCACGGATAATATGGGCTGGTCGTGAAATGTTTAATTCCCCATTCTAAACACATCGTTTCAAATGCTTTACTTTCAAAGTATGTAGCATTATACGAAACTATTTCTTCCGCTCCCCCAAAAATCCTCCATACTCTAGTTTCCAAAGCCTTTACTACTTGGGTACTTTTCGTGTCCCTCATCCCTATCAAAAGGCAAAATCTGGTGAAACCATCCACTACAGCTAAAAAATCGAAGAAAAAAAAGGTGAAAGAACTGTACATAATAAATTATTTACATTATTTATGCTAAGTTTTCTACATCCAGCATTATTTGTTATGGAGCTATGAAAATTTTATGATAAAACAAAACCTACTCCTTTTTCCCACCGATAAAAGACGAAATCCGGAAAAAAAAATGAAAAAATACAATTCGTAACTATTCGTATTCGTAACTATAAGACGGAAAATAAAAAAAAAATAATCCGAAGATGCACGAGCGCGGATTATTCGGGCGCCTGCCTCGGGGTCAGTGAATCCTGGGTTTCTCACGTAACACTACCGCGGTCGGCCGTGACACTGGTGACTGCTCGTACACGTGCGGCTGGCAGAGCGATGGGGGGATGGGGGGATGGGGGGTCTGTAGGCGTGGCGGTGACCTGCACCAGATAATGGCAGCTCGCCCCTGACTCACTCGGACCGGAAGCAGTCTTGTTCCCCTCGCTGTTGGAGCGGGGTGGGGTGGGGGGAACTACTTCCGGCCGCGCGGGGGAGGCAGCGCAGGAGCATCCAGCAGGTCATTACCGCCAGAGTGTCCGCAGTTAGTACTTTCCTACTAGTGGTCTAGTACAGGGGTCGGCAACCTTTTGAGTCGGAAGAGCCAAAAATTAAAATTTACAAAAGTTCAATGTTTTTTAAAGAGCCACAAAATTTTTTATTGCCTACAATAAATAGTACCTACTTGCATAAATAAAGTTTTTTGATAAAAAAACTAATCTATTTATTCATAAGAAAAATTTATTCATATATAAGCCTATCTGTTGGGTGGGCCCGTACTCTGGCGGATGGATAGCTTTAAATGGATAATTTAACTGCTTGATGACATTTTGTTTAGTAAAATATAACAAGCGTGGAAAAAAACCAGACTTACTACTGGTTTGTAATAAAAAAAGTATTTTCTGTATAAATGACCTGGTGATGCAGTATTTCTGGTACGGAACTAAAGAGCCGCAGCTTCACATCCAAAGAGCCGCATGTGGCTCGCGAGCCGCAGGTTGCCGACCCCTGGTCTAGTACATTTACGCTCAGATCTAGTACTTTTTTCTTTAATATAATAATATTACAGTAACTCCAATATGTTTTATTATTAAGCGTAATTATTTTTAAAAACTACGGAATGTGTGTGTGTGTGGTGTGATATTCCAGTTAGAGCGTTGCAATGTCATAATAACTTCCTAAATTGTTAAAACCATAACAAATTATAATTTAGTATTTTTTTTTCTTTTCAAATCTAGTACTTTTTTCTCGCCTAAGTTGGTACGAAATATTTTTTTTTTTCCTTGTGGACACCCTGCCGCCGACAGGTCTGACCGTGACACTGTAATCTGCTCGCGTTCTCTCAACGGCTCAGATTTGGTCTTTCTTCTCTGGGAGTGACAACGCTATCGGCCAAAATCATGTACAATACAGCTTCTTTCTCCATGCTGATAATATTATTTTTTTTATGACGTGATAACGTCTTATAAATCGATGAACGCAGGCTGCACGCACGAAAAAGCATGACTCGTTGTCAAGTTCCGCCTGAGCCTTAGCGTGCAAGAACCGGCCAACCACCGTGCGAGACAATCTTCTACAGGTTAAGGCGGGCTTTTTAAAAGCAGCAATTTAAAAATTTTGATTTATTTGTCCAATTTCGTCATTTCAAATTAACTATTTATTGACATTGATTTGATTTCAGTTTATTTGTATAACTAATTGTTCTTGATAATGTTTAAACTAATTATTTAAATTAAATTTGCAAAAATTGTAAATAATATAATATTGAAAATTAAAAAGTATGCAATTTTTCATCAATGTTTTCCTTATGACGTTATCACGCTGGTTCTGAAGAATACTTTACCGGTTCAATTAGATTAAATACCTTATTAACAGACATAAGACGTTAAAAGGTACCAAACGTTTTTGTTTAAAATATTAAATTTCAGTTTTAAAACTTAGCACCTCGGGTATTTTTTTAAGAGTATACATAAAAGAACGCGTGTCTCCTTGTGAGATAGGCAACTTGAGGAGTGTTTCTGACATGTATTGTGCCTAATTATCAGGCGTTATATTAGTGCATTATTCCTTGCAACATTACGTATTACACACACACACACACACACACACAATTTAGCTTCTTAAACAAACAAAGCACTTTAAAAAAAATACTTTATAGACAACCCTGGTTGAGGTGGTTTCAGATGCCACCATCGCCTGCTCGGAAAAGCTAATAATTTGTTACTTAATTCTCAGCAGGAAAAAGATACAGACACACTGATCTGCCATTAATTCACAATAAAAAGTATCAAAATAATACATGAATTTTATTTCAACTCCGCATGGGGCTCTGTATAAAAATTTAATTTATTTTGGTTGTGTTATCCGTTAAAATCAGTATGTTTTCTCTGACAGTAAACTCAAGTAAAATGAGGAACATCGATGCTAACATTGAGAATAAAACATTTAAACAGTAGCAGTTTCTCAATTATGACGCTTGGTAGATTTGTTCAGCTCACCGTCTAAACAACAGCAGAGTTCTACTTCGCAATTGGACGTTCTAATCTGTTCGTAGTGAAGAAGGCCGATCACTATATTCGAGCGCATGAATACGCAAATAGGATCAAACCAATCAAAACTCCGATATCATAGTGGGCTTAGAACCGCTACAAAGCTGACTTGTATTTCGCACGTCAAGGCAAGAAGAGTTGTGTAGAGCTTAAAAAATTACATATTTTTTTTAGAAATCTAAAGAACGTTTTGTTACGTGGTTTAAGAACCGATACACCGATCGGCTTCTAAATTATTTTTTGAAATCTCCACTATGGCTGAAACCTTACTTTTCAGTGATACGCGAATTTTGGGTAAGTATATTAATATTCAAGACTTAGTAGAACATTATAGGCCTGTAAAATGATAAACTTTTCAGCTTAAATTCATTAAGAATACTCATTTCAAATTATTCATGGATCTTTGTGAATTACTTACCTTCTTAAACCAATAAAAACTTATTTCACTTAATTTTAACATTAGCAAATAAGTTTAATCTGGGAGTGTTAATTCGAATATTCACAACAACTCTTTTAAGTCCACAGATAAAATACGCTTCTTCCTTTCACTTATACTACTTACCCTGTTAACAATGAAATACTGAACTCAAGACAGTTGTCATCCAGCGTAGCTGCTATGAAGACACAGTTGTCAACTAACAAGAACTCTTGGTTTGTTTTATTTACGTTGTTCGCTGAAAAACACGCAAATTTGCTGAATTTATAATAGTGAGGAGCAAAACCGTTTCCGTTTGTTTCTTGTGCCGAAACGACAGTGAATAGATACAAATCCCAACGGTGGCGGTGCTAGGGATTGAACCTTGGATCTAGGGCCTTTGAGAGACACCACGGACCTTGGGACAAATAATTTGATCCCGATGTTCAAATTTTCAAACCCCAAATTAAATATATAGTGTATATACTAAACATTACCATGGCCATAATTGCATACCTTAAAAGGTTTCCAATGGATTTTATTAACAATATACTTTTAATTTTGGAGTGTAACATTTTAGCTCTCGGTGTATGGCATTTGGTAGGTGTAATTTCGTGAATGTAACGGAAGTTCCATGGCACGGAAATGTGTAAGCACAATGTGTAACCAAAGTTCACAAAGCCAAAGGTAAAATTTATAGTATTAACAGTTTAATGCATTTCAACCAGATGGGCAGTGTTTTAATAAAATTACTTGTCGAAAATCAGGTTCAAAGCCGGGTTTTAGAATTTTTTTTCCTTCACATCTTTATCGCTTTTATTGCAGTCGTTTCAATTTGTAGTTCAAAATTTCTGTCTGTAAATGGAATGATTCAATATTCGACGTAGCTGCTTCTAGCTTCGGGTGCAGAAATTACGTGTAATTTGCGTTCATAAATGTAGCTAAAACACAACTTGCGTATGTATTTATCACGCTCGGAATTGTTTAAAATAATTCTGCGACCGAGTTTCGTACTAGAAGTGCAATTTATTTGCAACATGAGAACACGCGAATTTGCTCTCGTTACCGAAGGTTAGATGTTACACACATCTCTGACGAGTACGGAAAGATTTGCTTCTAAGTTCTAAGCTCTTACGTTTTATGTCCTAAACTCAACGATATCACACCTAGTCGATCAGTTTACAGCTCTTTTTTAAGCCCAGGTGCCCCCGAACACGCCGGCGCCATTCTTGGCCCTTACCGTTACCATAGGCCTGATCCATTCACTATGGGGCCCTTTGGGGCCGAGACACCAAGGCTCGGCAGTCGAACCCCCCAGAAAGGTTTCAAACGCATCTGCTGTTGCCCGCAGATTCAGCCAATCCACCATTTCTGGTCCCGTACATGCAATTGAGGATGCAACTGAGGCAGGGTTACGCCCGGCATTGTCCTCTTAAGTTAAGACGATGCTGTGACCTGAGGTTGGGGCTACCAGTCGCAACATGGTCACCACGATTCGTCCCCCAACAGCGGTGCCCACGTGGAGGCAGATTATTCCGACCTTACGGCCGGCGTTCTCGCGTTCCCCTCCCACATTTGCGCCCTAATAGGGTAGGGTGGGAGTAACTTCCAGTTCTCTTGATTTTAACATTGCAGAACTATAAGTAAACAGAAGTGTGAGGGATCGCACCCTGTTGTTGATAGGGAGGGTGTTAGAAATAATTAGCGGATGCAATATTTGTGAGTAACTATAGTTCGATTGAAACGAGTCTCGATAGTAACCAACGTCCGCTAACCACCATGTTGATTATCAGACTGTCCTCTTCCTGTGCGCAGGTGCACCAACCTACTTCCTGGCCACTCCATAGTGACCAACCACAATATGCCCTGCAGGGCGGGAAGTTTAAAAATGTTCAAAGTCTATACCATACACTAAACATGCTCAAACTATATAGAGCTTCGGCGCCGACCAGCGGCTGGGACCACCAACCCAGCATGTTCGCCGCTTCAGCCCATTTACCGGATTATTCCGACCTTACGGCCGGCGCCACGTGGATGCAGCGGAGGAAGGCCCGTGGACCGTGTTTTGAGACAGCGTGGGAGCGGCGGGGCGGAGAGTTCCCGCGGGACAGTCGGCGGGGGGAACAAGCGGCGACTGTGTGGTCGCGGGCCCGCTGCTTATCCGTGACCATCGCCCGTCCCGAGGCCGCGATCCGCCGCAGCTACTGCCGCTGGACGCGTGTGCCATCTGGTCCCCGCGACAGGCCGCGTCGCTGGGCGTGTCGCGAGTCGCTGCCCAAGCGATGGCGACTTGCTCGCGCCACGGCGCAGGCAGGTCGTCGCCTGTTGAGCGGCGCTCTTCTCTTGGCGACACGCGACACGCCCAGCGCTGCTCAAACCAAATTCAAATTCAAAAGTTTTTAATTACATATACTTTACACTTTACACAGTTTTACATTACAACTAAACACTCCAGCACTCTCTGCTCTCTTGCTAATATTTACACTGTTGATAATGTTAATTAAAGTACTAGTAAACAGAAGAAATTGATGATTAAAAGGAAAATCTAAAAACCATATTATATTGATTGTTTTTGGGAGCACTTTTGCTCGATGTCTTTTTTGGCGCTTTACAATGCACTACTATTCATAATACATAACACCGTCTTGCTTTTCCCTAACCTATCTTTCTTAATAATTAAATTGCCTTGTATTCTAGTAATCACAATGTGTACACTATATTTTGATTCATTGAGCGACCTCATGTGACATTTCTCCTGTCGCGGCTTGTAGCCTGGCCCTGCGACTTACAGTTAAAGTCGCGACCGCTACTGGCGATATGGCTATCGCCGCGACCTTAAATTTTCCCTATCCCTACACCGCGATAGTAAATATTTCCCATCACTAAACTTGTAAACTGCATCATTATATTTTTTTACTTAGCCATATTTAACTAATGGGAAAAAAAATGAAATGTCAATAGTCAATACTTAATAAGATGATTTTGTTTTAATTAGATGTAGGGACATTTGCACTAATACTCTGCATTTTCTGCCAATGCGATGAAAGGTCCTACTATAAAACCTCCAAGTGGGTTAATATTAATTTGTGATCATTAACGAGGACGATAAGATGAATTTTTGGAGTATCTTTAATTGGTGAATATAGCTGATATAATATTTTTTTTCTATTATTTTCTAAAGAGCGCGCGCCACGGGGTATTTTTTTTTTTTTTTTAAACACAGGCGCACGATCGCTGATCCGTCCACTTAAAATATATTTTTGTAGCGCCCGTTTGAAAACGGAACAGTATTTTGCGAGTCTTCAAGCTGGTGTTAGCATTGCAGCGAACGGGTAATACAGAGATCACCGTCAATAAATAAACGGCGCACCTTCCTCTAAAATACTGTTATTGATGTTTAATTGTTTGATTAATAAGTTCTCTGTGGTTGCTGCCCAATTTTTTGACGTTATAACGATTTATAAATAAATGAACGCCGGCTGCACGCACGAAAAATTGTCACGTTCCGCCTGAGCCGAGCGTGCAAGAACCGGCCAACCACCGTGCGAGAAAATCTTCTATAATATCAAACAGGTTAAGGCGGGCTTTTTAAACTGATTGTTCGTGATTATATTTAAACAAGTTATTTAAATTAAATTTGTGAAAACCGTAAATAATATTTGAACATTAAAAAGTATGCAATTTTTTATGAATGTTTTCTTATGACGTTATCACGTAAAATTATTGTCTGTGAACCGACTTTACAGACAAACCCCCTCTTTTCCTGTATGTTCTCATGACTCGGTCGGTTTCCACGGGCATCCCACAGGAAAAAGGGTAGCAGCGAATTTTAGGCGACGACCACTGACAATGAGCTTCTGGGAGAGCAGCTTCCTCCAACTTCCGCCAAAACCGTGAGTTGGTTCTAAAAATACTCGTGAGTTGAAGCCACGGTATTTCCCGGAACTCCTCTCAAATTGTAGATTAGGGGGAAGGGCAGGGCGGAAACCTCACCAGAGGGTTTCATCGCGCGTGGTTGACCGACGCAAGTCCACATGTGGGCAGGGCGCTTGTATGTCGCATGCTTTTCTTGTATGGACAAATAACTCCTCAATTATCGCAGACTTGATGTTTGTCAGGTGAAGAGAGCAGAGCGACATGTGTTTTCGCAGTTCTAAATCAGTGACTACAAAGAGTGAGCATGAAAATATTCCCATGTAGCGGATCAAAAAAGTGTGGGACTTTAAAATTCCTTGGAGGAAGTAGGGTAAATGAAGGGGGGGGGGTTAACTATGGCCACGGCGTACACTGTTAAAAATTCACGAAAAATACTGCACTCTCCAGACTGGCCGGAACGACATGTATGTCTCTCGGATAGAGCAGTCGGCTCCTGTGATTGTCAGCCCCACGTAGACCCTGCATCGGGCGGGAAACTACATGCAGATTTTCATTTTGACTAGTTAAAAATTATCCAGGCAGGGTGGCTAGCAACAGGGATAGCGGCGAGTGCGGAACTACGTGTGAGTCGCGTTCAGAAATTTAGTGATTGATGTTGAATACCGGTCCGTATCATTTATTGTGAATTTTAGTGATAGAAAGTGTGTTTGTAAACTTTTTTCAAGTGTATTAATGTAAGTATGTAAACTATATTTGCATTAAAAATCATTGCATTAATGTTTAACAAATAATTTAAACTAATAAATTAAAATAAACATTCAACATAAACATTGATTTTAATTTTCAATTAAAATTACATCTCTACTATTTAAGTAAATTAAATTATTAATTTTATACACATGTTTATATTATTATAGTGAATAATGAGCGTTTATTTAATTAGTTTTTGTTACAGTTAATTTCAAAATAGTTCAATGTCATAAAAAAAAGAAGTGTAACTTCAAACGCGCGTACGTAAGTACACACAAATATGTATATTTTTTGTTCCTCTGGCTCTGTGTACCGCCGAGGTGAGAAAGTGACGTAACGATCACGTGAGCGGATGCGGCCCGGCGGTAGATGAGGGGAAACCTTATTTTCACAGACGAGAGAGTCAAAACCCGAAGTTCCCCGAAGTTCATGCTTTTTTTTTTCCGTATCTTTAATGTAGCTATCCTAACCAAATCAACCGTCCACAATGTTTTTAAAGTATTAATAATGTAGCTAACCTAGCCTAATTGACCATTAGTATCATTTTATCAACACCGCCATATTTATTTATAATGAGCCAAAAAAAAAAAAAAAACCGAAGATGCACGATCGGGCGTTTGGCTCTCTCGTCTGTGAAATGGTTTCCAGTAGATGGATGGGTCAGAAGGGGTGGGGGAGGGGGAGGCGGTGCGCGCGCCGGGACGGGGCGGCCCCAAGGCGACGACGGTCCCTCGATCGATGCCCGGCCGCGGCAGTCGGCGTGGCGCGCTGCCTCCGGACGCCTGGACGCCTGGACGCCTGGACGCCTGGACGCCTGGACGCCTGGACGGCGACATGCCGGACCCGGACATGCAGCAGGAGCTGGGCCGAGCGCTCCGCGACACGGTCGTGTGCGCCTGCAGGTAAGGCCGCTCGCTCGCAGCCAGTACACGGCGCGTCGAGGCGACGGGGCGACTGAAATGCTGCCCCTTGGAAGGGCAGCCCTTCATGATTTTTTAGACAGTGGTGTTTTTGAAAGGTTGTCTGAATTGTTGCCCCTTGGATGGGCAGCCCTTCAGGATTTTTCTGACAGTGGTTAGTTTGTAAAGTGACCTGACCTAACCTAACCTAACCTAACCTAACCTAACCTAACCACTGTCAGAAAAATCCTGAAGGGCTGCCCTTCCAAGGGGCAACAATTCAGACAACCTTTCAAAAACACCACTGTCAGAAAAATCCTGATGGGCTGCCCTTCCAAGGGGCAGCAATTCAGACAACCTTTCAAAAACACCACTGTTAAAGATATCCTGATGGGCTGCCCTTCCAAGGGGCAACAATTCAGGCAACCTTTCAAAAACACTACTGTTAGAAAAATCCTGATGGGCTGCCCGTCAAAGGGGCAATTTTTCAGGATTATTTAAACACTTAAAGAAACATGTTTTCAGTAATTGGATGGGCTGCCCTTCAAACAAACCATTGCCAGAAAAATCCTGAAGGGCTGCCCTTCCAAGGGGCAACAATTCAGCTCCCCCGAGGCGACGCTAAGAAGTGTGGCGCGTGATTTCGGTTAATTGGGGGAGGGAGGGAGAACAACGGATGAAGCAGACGCAGTGACGGCCACATTTGTCCCCGCGACATCCTTTCATGCGGTCCGCTTAAACAACTAATCTTACAGCAAAGAAATACAACGTGTCCAAAAGAAAAAAGTTCCAGATATTAATTTTAATAGTATCAATTGTAAACGTTGTAGAGCGTTGGTTCATGGCCACCATGGAAGAGTGACTCAAACAGTTTTAGATGACCCATGCGAAAATGCTGTTTGTTGTTTTCTCGCTTGCAGCGTCACAGAATGTTTGATGGAGCCCATCTACCATCTGAATATTATTGTATGAGAATGGTTGAACGTCAAAGTCCCAGACCGTTGGATTGGTCGTAATGGTCGAGACGACAGAGCTCTTATTCGCTGGCCTCCACTTTCACCTGATATAACGCCATGCGATTTTTTTCTTCTCGTGTTTTCTAAAAAATTATGTCTACGTTCCGTTGCTACTTAATTATTTGCCAGAGTCGAGGTATAATTGAAGAGGCTATTGCTTCCATTACTCCGGACTTGTTAACCAAAGTGTGGGAAAATGGGACTTTAGGTTGGATGTGTGCCGTTATACTAAAAGTGCACATAGTGAACATTTGTAAGATAAACCAGTTAGTTTACCTTCTATTTTCTGTATGATTTGTTGTAAATAGTCAAAATTAAACAATTATATTATACCATTAAAACTGGGACATTCTGGTACTATTAGGTATACTGCCATTTTTTTTCGTTTGTTTGCACACAAATGGAATAATAGCCTATCAGCAGACAGCGTTCTGAATATGATTTATATTTATGTAGTCCGTAGAGTTTCGTGATATTACGTTTTAGAGTTTCGTGTTTTTTTCTTTATATTTGTAAATACTGTTTTTAAAATACTTTTTTTTTCGATACTACATCAGATACGTTCTATTTAAAAAATATATATATTATTTCATATGCGTCTGGCCCTCGGTTTAGTTTCAAAATTTATATCAGGACTTCAAAATGAGTGAAGTGAAGTAGAGCGCCAGGCAAATGTAAAAGCATTTTCTGTGGTTTTTGACGTTACAACGCTAATAAATCGATGAACGACGGCTGCACGCAAAAAACGTGTCCCGTTACGCACATTGTTCCGTTACGCTGTGTCCCGTTATGCACATTGTTCCGTTACGCTGTGTCCCGTTACGCTCATTGTACACTTGCGCTGCATATATCTCTCTTCCACTCTACTGTTTATAAAGTGAAGTGAAAAGTTAATGTGGTTTTCATTGCTTATTATAACAACAATTTCGGCAATAAAGGTTAATTATTCTTGCATTTTAAAAATCTGATTACTAGTATAATTTCAAGTATTTATTCTTTTATTATTAAAATAAAAATGATTCAATTTTATTCATAAAGTATCCAATAATTTCATCAATGTTTTGTTATGACATTGTCACGTTAAACTATCGTCCGTAAACCGACTTTACAGACAACAATTTTTTTATCACTATGTGAACTCTTCATGTGAATCTTCTTTGTATAATTTATTGTTTAGTTTTATCGTTCAATTGGATTATTGATACACGAGGCTTCACTTATAACGCGCAAAGCGGCCACGCGTCCATTTTTAATTGTGTTTAATTTCTTGTCGGCAACCGGAGAATTATATACGGTAACACAGTGATACGAACTAGGGATGCTGTGGGTGGAACCTATTGTAAGCATCCATCCCAGCATCTCTGTAGTGTAGCAGGGCGAAACGAGCCCAAGTCACAATAATTGGGCAACTTTACAAGAGGGTAAAACAAAACTGCTCTTTCATTGACACTGTATTTTCAATCAATCTCCGTGCGCGTTTGACAGGTGAGAATCAACTTATAAATAATTTATTCCTAAACGGGGGTCTTTTTCTAACAGCCACATGTACATCATATTGTCGCTTGTTGTGTTTGGTTCGTCCAACTAGGTAAAGCTTTGGACTTGGCTTCCTATATCTCTTCTTTACATGGCACGGTAATTTGGAAAACAAATATTTTTAGACATATTCTGCGACAAAACGAAAATAGTTAAATTTGTTTAGTAGGCTTGTTTGGCTCTGAGATACAATAGAGGTTTTCCTGAGGTATTTTCGAGAAAACATGGAAAACCGGACTCGAAACCATGTTCTCGGGAATGCTCGTCCAATGTCTTAAGAGATTTGTCTGGAGTTATTTCGAAAAACCACGTTACACAGAAATCACGGTAGCCGAGTCTGGACTATAAATTATGTTCTCGAAAAATCACGGAAAACATAAATCATGATAGCCGGGCCTGGACTGGAAACCAGGAATGCTAGTCCAGTGTCTTACCGCTGCCATCTCGCACCACAGACAAGTATTTCCGCGTCTTAGAGTCTGAAACTCTACAAATATGATGCTCGCAGAACAACTATTGTCAAATCAGAAGAATTCCCTCGAACTGGTGAAATGATTTCATTTTTATCTTCCAAACCATTCACTGATCTTGGTAAACAAACGAATAAATATATGTGTTCGGTCAGTGCGCTTAGTTAATTTGAGCACGAATTTAAAGCAAACAACTCATTATTCATACCATTTACCCAATTAACCAATTTTTCTACATAGCAACATAGAATTACGAAGCTGGAATCCGCGTGGCGCGAATAACACGATAGATACTCGGCGCTCGGAGATTTGAGTCATGTCAGAGATTGACCCCACGACCCTCATCACATGAGCTATGGATGATAGTTTTCCGAAAAAGATTTTTGTGAAAATTTTCTGCAAAACCGGAAATTTTTCCAACGATTTTTGCTCTCACAGGAACACAAAAATAAATTGTATCAACTTTTTTTTTTACTGCGAACAGCACCAAATAAAACACAAATTTGGTTTTTCTTTACCATCTAATGGCTGCCTTACTTTTGGGAGTAGGGTAGGATCCATGCTACAGTCTAATAACTGATAGGAGCAAAAATTGTTTTTTTAATAGTATCTACCATATTTGCAAAAATGAAATTATCGTCTAATGTATTAAAACTTACCTTAAATCACGTATATCTATGTTATTAAAGATAAAGAAATGATTTTTTTCCGGAAAATATGCGGTTATATTTTTCTAGAAAAGTTTCTACTTAATTATAACGCAACGTGTTAACGCTCGGACACACCAGCGCTTTTAACTGAGTAAAGGAGTGGCGGTTAACAAGCGACAAACAAAATTAATGCCGGTTCAGTAAAACTACTCTCTAATTTACATCTGCATGCGATGTTACGTGCAAGTATGTTTAATTTTTTTGCACTGATAATAAATAAACAGTACGAGCAACTTGTCCTGTACACATACAAACATGTTCCTTGGCCAATTTTCTAACTACAGTGGAGTATTCCTTTCGAAACCCGACAATGTGAACTACGCCCTTAAAATCACAGATAACAAGCTACCTTCCCGATCGGTGAAGTTCTCGTTAGTGATGACTAGCACACACAAGTGAAAATATTGTTTGTAACTCTAAGATACTGATTTCAAGTATTACTACATCGTGTCTATTTCCTCTGACATATTTCACGAATATATATGGACTCCGCCGGGAAATCAAACCCGGATCTTATTCCATCATAGTTTCCTACTGAACGTGTTATGTTATGGTTTTAATACGATAGAGTTACTGAAACCCGGCTTTATTTAGCATGTGTCCTAACAGTCTAAAGGTCAGCGCATACACAGGAAGTGTATACGTATGCTTAGTGGTTTTTATTAGCACTGGTTCTAACTATCAGCTTGGATCGTTGCAATGTATACCTACATGTGCCGGACAGATTGCGTAGCTTCCCGTAGTAAATATAAACAAGCACATGCTCTGGAAACATTCACATGGAAAGTGAACTTTGACGTAAAATATTCATGTGACATACATAATTGATATGTGTTGGATTAGTTCCACTATAACTGCAAGTTATCTTGAACCATCAGAAGATTTTTCATAACTAAATGTACTTTTCTGGTATTTAAACTAACGAAATTCACAGAAAGTACTGATTCATAAACATACTGAAAGGATGGCGATGGAAAAAATTATAAATTAATTGGCACCGGTTTTTGGGGTTCAGAATGCAATTGGTAGTTATGAAGCGTTAGTTCCACTAAGATGTCCCCAATCCCAAACCTGGCGTATATTCACGGAATTGAAGAGAACGATAAGAACGCCTGTCATGTAGGCCATCCGCCGGTCGCTGCTGTTTTGCGGGAGGCGGGTTTCCGGGCGTGAACCGCCTGTGTCAGAGCGCAATTTCTTAGTACCCGATGGCTCCGCTGAGAAGCCTTTAGAATAAATAAATTTAATAATTAAAATCTATTCTTAACTGTATTTTATTTGCTTAAAAAATTACCTGAACGGTTGAAAGGAAATTAAAGAAAGTAGTGAGAAGTCATAGCGACTATAAAATTTAATATGATAATCACATGTTCACACGTTGAAACGGGGTGAAAGACTAAACAAAGAAGTGCATGCAATCACTACACAAACAAATACTCTGCAACAAATAATTATTTGTGTGAAAGATTTTTTTTTTTCAAAATTTTTATGATCATCTCTAAACATGATTTTCTCAAGTTTATACAGTAAAATATTTTTGTAAACACAAGATCGCAATGGATAGGAATTTTTTCATGTATAAAATATACCTACAGAGATGAAATACCCTTAGGCCCTACTACTCCCAACTAACAAGTAAAGGTGTTTTATCGTATTTTTTTTTAATCGAGAAAAAATATTTAATGAACTCATATTTAATTTTAATATTTAATAAAAACCTGTTAGTTTTATATCATCTTTGTAATATTGGCTATGATGAAAATGCCAAAATTAAAATAAAGGGAACAAGAGCAGCGCATAAATTAATATCTAAATAGACATATATATATATATATATATATATATATATATATATATATATATATAATAAAATGTTAACGGAACGTAGGCTCTCGAGAATTTCGTAGGTTACACGCTAACCTTTAAAACTACTGGAACCTGACATTAGTGCGAAGTTTCATTACAAAGAAGCGCGGAGATATAGTGGTGGTATTTGCTCTGTTGATGTAGGGTACTGAAGTTCAGAACGAAGCCAGATATATCGTGAAAGAGAATGGCTGGTCGCCGAATGCTGCAGTGATTTTTAAAGCTAGTATCATCATAGCTATAGGTAGTCATGTAGCCATTTTGCATCTTTGTCGTTTTTTCGTTATCTTTAAATTGATATTTGGTAGCGTTCTTGTTTTTTACTTAGTTTTTAAGTAATTAAGTGGTTTGGAAGGTGCAGTTCAGGTGAGTTGCAAGCGAGTATAGTTGTTTGAAATGGAGCTTGACAAACCATCTTCACTTCTCTTCACACCATTCTCGTTTAGTATAAACACTATCCAGATTTAAGTGTGATTTTGTTGCTCCTCTTCAGTACATAAATCAAATCCAATGAAAATTAGTTCAAAAAAAATTAATTCCGTTTAGAGTAAATGTTGAAAATTCACCCAATAATATTCAAATGGAACTTATTGAACTAAACTATGTAAATCAAGTAAAAGTTAGGTTTATGACTGTAGATATTTTGATTTTTACTCTTAATATGTCGAGAAAGAACAATTTTACAAACTTCCAAAATCATGCTCTCTTCATAATATCACTCTTTGGCAGTGCGTACATATGTGAACAGCTTTGCTCGAAGATTAAGAACATCAAATTTAATCTGAGGAATCTCTTGACAAATGATGACCATTTGGAAAATTTCCATTGGATTTATTTACAAGCTTTTGAAACAGGATTTCATGGTACAGTCAGCTTAGTTATAATGATATTATTATTTGTGTGATGCAGTGCGTCCCCCACGCCTTATTAAAGGAAACAATTATCTTTTATTCATAAAAGGTTGACAACCACTGACGTAGAGCACTTGGCTATGATAGTGGACTTCGTGAGATGATATTAGCATTAACGTTTCCTCGTAGATTATGTGGATCATTAAAGACTGTCGAAGGATGAAGCTGTGATACATGCTGTAATAATTTTTGCTAATGGAACAGAAATAGCCGTGTAAAATTTGTACAATTATATGAAAACAACTGCATCGCTACAAAAAAGTGATGGACATTTTAATTCTGCTTATTAATCATCATCAGGTTCGGTCAATCACCATTTCGACGATGTTTTGTGTGCTGCAAAATGGCAATGGTGAGGTAAAATTGTGACTTAAACTTCATAACTTGTTGTCACTTATATTGTGCAGGCATTTATTACGTGCCACCGCTATCCCTTTCGGGACCTGCGTACACACCTTGGCGTGGGGAGAACTGGTTGGCGTGGATACGTATTCATGCAACTTCAGCGCGGTTCAGAGGTGTTTGGGGAGAGGCTATGTCTTCAGCGCCCCAGGTGAGACAAGAGTCCTGAAGTGGCACCCTTCGGCCCATTCAGCAACCCACAACCACTCCATGTCTTCATCGCCCCGGGTGAGACAAGAGTCCTGAAGTGGCACCCTTCGGCTCATTCAGCAATCAACAACTACTACATGTCTTCAGCGCCCCGGGTGAGACAAGAGTCCTGAAGTGGCACCCTTCGGCCCATTCAGCAACCCACAACCACTCCATGTCTTCATCGCCCCGGGTGAGACAAGAGTCCTGAAGTGGCACCCTTCGGCTCATTCAGCAATCAACAACTACTCCATGTCTTCAGCGCCCCGGGTGAGACAAGAGTCCTGAAGTGGCACCCTTCGGCCCATTCAGCAACCAACAACCACTCCATGTCTTCAGCGCCCCGGGTGAGACAGAGTCCTGAAGTGGCACCCTTCGGCCCATTCAGCAACCAACAACCACTCCATGTCTTCAGCGCCCCGGGTGAGACAAGAGTCCTGAAGTGGCACCCTTCGGCTCATTCAGCAATCAACAACTACTACATGTCTTCAGCGCCCCGGGTGAGACAAGAGTCCTGAAGTGGCACCCTTCGGCCCATTCAGCAACCAACAACCACTCCATGTCTTCAGCGCCCCGGGTGAGACAGAGTCCTGAAGTGGCACCCTTCGGCCCATTCAGCAACCAACAACCACTCCATGTCTTCAGCGCCCCGGGTGAGACAAGAGTCCTGAAGTGGCACCCTTCGGCTCATTCAGCAATCAACAACTACTACATGTCTTCAGCGCCCCGGGTGAGACAAGAGTCCTGAAGTGGCACCCTTCGGCTCATTCAGCAACCAACAACCACTCCATGTCATCAGCGCCCCGGGTGAGACAAGGGTCCTGAAGTGGCACCCTTCGGCTCATTCAGCAACCAACAACCACTCCATGTCATCAGCGCCCCGGGTGAGACAAGGGTCCTGAAGTGGTTCCCTTCGGCTCATTCAGCAATCAACAACTACTACATGTCTTCAGCGCCCCGGGTGAGACAAGAGTCCTGAAGTGGCACCCTTCGGCTCATTCAGCAACCAACAACCACTCCATGTCATCAGCGCCCCGGGTGAGACAAGGGTCCTGAAGTGGTTCCCTTCGGCTCATTCAGCAATCAACAACTACTACATGTCTTCAGCGCCCCGGGTGAGACAGAGTCCTGAAGTGGCACCCTTCGGCTCATTCAGCAATCAACAACTACTACATGTCTTCAGCGCCCCGGGTGAGACAAGAGTCCTGAAGTGGCACCCTTCGGCCCATTCAGCAACCAACAACCACTCCATGTCATCAGCGCCCCGGGTGAGACAAGGGTCCTGAAGTGGTTCCCTTCGGCTCATTCAGCAATCAACAACTACTACATGTCTTCAGCGCCCCGGGTGAGACAGAGTCCTGAAGTGGCACCCTTCGGCTCATTCAGCAATCAACAACTACTACATGTCTTCAGCGCCCCGGGTGAGACAAGAGTCCTGAAGTGGCACCCTTCGGCCCATTCAGCAACCAACAACCACTCCATGTCATCAGCGCCCCAGGTGAGACAAGGGCCCTGAAGTGGTTCCCTTCGGCTCATTCAGCAATCAACAACTACTACATGTCTTCAGCGCCCCGGGTGAGACAAGAGTCCTGAAGTGGCACCCTTCGGCCCATTCAGCAACCAACAACCACTCCATGTCATCAGCGCCCCAGGTGAGACAAGGGCCCTGAAGTGGTTCCCTTCGGCTCATTCAGCAATCAACAACTACTACATGTCTTCAGCGCCCCGGGTGAGACAAGAGTCCTGAAGTGGCACCCTTCGGCCCATTCAGCAACCAACAACCACTCCATGTCATCAGCGCCCCAGGTGAGACAAGGGCCCTGAAGTGGTTCCCTTCGGCTCATTCAGCAATCAACAACTACTACATGTCTTCAGCGCCCCGGGTGAGACAGAGTCCTGAAGTGGCACCCTCGGACGCTCGCTGAAGCAACGGCCGCGGGGCAATCCACACAAAGCGTGGGCACAGGAAATGTCAGCACGCCGACCATCGGGAAACATACGTCGAGTTTCCCAGCACGTTCCTGAAACTGCGGGGAGACAGGAATGGAACCCGCCTTCGTGGGAGATTAAGGCTCTCGTAATACGTCTCACAGAGCGTGTTCGGTCATTCGGCATTGTTGTCCGGGTCGTACTCGGGAAGTCGTGTAGTAGTTTTTCATGAGTTAGTTGTCTGTATAATTGAATTTTAAAAGGAAATTAATTTTCACTTTAAACTCTCAGGGAATAGTAGAATTTTAAGACTCAAACGGTTACACATAGAATTATAAGCAGTGAGATTATTTAAAAAAAAAAAATTACATTTTACATTTGGGTTCCTATTTAGTTTTTCTTAATACTTTGTTCTTTAGTCAATTGTTTAATTTCGTTAAAACAAGTCGTAAATACATACATATTGTTATTTAATACGTGAAACATATGTTTCAGGTTTGTATGAAATATATGCTTACAGCAACTCGTGTGCGAACCGGCATTACGTATAGACTAATTAGAAAAAAAAAAATTCCTGCCGCTCTGTGTGTATGAGTCATGCCGGGCTATAAGTTGCTGGAGTTCTAACTGTGTTGCCGGATCACGCCACCAGCGACCCTCGTCTCTACTAGCGGTCCTGGGGGATTATCCCCTCCCCCTCCTCTTCAGCCGGCGCGCGAGCTGACACCCGGCTCCTTCGCCCGCGCCTCCCCCCCTTATTCAGGCGCGCGAGCTGACACCCGGCTCCTTCGCCGGCAACTCCCTCCCTCCCCCTCCTCCCTAACCAGCGAGCGAGCTGACGCCCGGCTCCTTCGCCCGCGCCTCCCCCCCCCCCCTCCTTATTCAGGCGCGCGAGCTGACACCCGGCTCCTTCGCCGGCAACTCCCTCCCTCCCCCTCCTCCCTAACCAGCGAGCGAGCTGACGCCCGGCTCCTTCGCCCGCGCCTCCCCCCCCCCCCCCTTATTCAGGCGCGCGAGCTGACACCCGGCTCCTTCGCCGGCAACTCCCTCCCTCCCCCTCCTCCCTAACCAGCGAGCGAGCTGACGCCCGGCTCCTTCGCCCGCGCCTCCCCCCCCCCCCCCTTATTCAGGCGCGCGAGCTGACACCCGGCTCCTTCGCCGGCAACTCCCTCCCTCCCCCTCCTCCCTAACCAGCGAGCGAGCTGACGCCCGGCTCCTTCGCCCGCGCCTCCCCCCCCCCCCTTATTCAGGCGCGCGAGCTGACACCCGGCTCCTTCGCCGGCAACTCCCTCCCTCCCCCTCCTCCCTAACCAGCGAGCGAGCTGACGCCCGGCTCCTTCGCCCGCGCCTCCCCCCCCCCTCCTTATTCAGGCGCGCGAGCTGACACCCGGCTCCTTCGCCGGCAACTCCCTCCCTCCCCCTCCTCCCTAACCAGCGAGCGAGCTGACGCCCGGCTCCTTCGCCCGCGCCTCCCCCCCCCCCCTCCTTATTCAGGCGCGCGAGCTGACACCCGGCTCCTTCGCCGGCAACTCCCTCCCTCCCCCTCCTCCCTAACCAGCGAGCGAGCTGACGCCCGGCTCCTTCGCCCGCGCCTCCCCCCCCCCCTTATTCAGGCGCGCGAGCTGACACCCGGCTCCTTCGCCGGCAACTCCCTCCCTCCCCCTCCTCCCTAACCAGCGAGCGAGCTGACGCCCGGCTCCTTCGCCCGCGCCTCCCCCCCCCCCCTCCTTATTCAGGCGCGCGAGCTGACACCCGGCTCCTTCGCCGGCAACTCCCTCCCTCCCCCTCCTCCCTAACCAGCGAGCGAGCTGACGCCCGGCTCCTTCGCCCGCGCCTCCCCCCCCCCCTTCTTATTCAGGCGCGCGAGCTGACACCCGGCTCCTTCGCCGGCAACTCCCTCCCTCCCCCTCCTCCCTAACCAGCGAGCGAGCTGACGCCCGGCTCCTTCGCCCGCGCCTCCCCCCCCCCCCTCCTTATTCAGGCGCGCGAGCTGACACCCGGCTCCTTCGCCGGCAACTCCCTCCCTCCCCCTCCTCCCTAACCAGCGAGCGAGCTGACGCCCGGCTCCTTCGCCCGCGCCTCCCCCCCCCCCCCTTATTCAGGCGCGCGAGCTGACACCCGGCTCCTTCGCCGGCAACTCCCTCCCTCCCCCTCCTCCCTAACCAGCGAGCGAGCTGACGCCCGGCTCCTTCGCCCGCGCCTCCCCCCCCCCCCCTTATTCAGGCGCGCGAGCTGACACCCGGCTCCTTCGCCGGCAACTCCCTCCCTCCCCCTCCTCCCTAACCAGCGAGCGAGCTGACGCCCGGCTCCTTCGCCCGCGCCTCCCCCCCCCCCCTTATTCAGGCGCGCGAGCTGACACCCGGCTCCTTCGCCGGCAACTCCCTCCCTCCCCCTCCTCCCTAACCAGCGAGCGAGCTGACGCCCGGCTCCTTCGCCCGCGCCTCCCCCCCCCCCCCTTATTCAGGCGCGCGAGCTGACACCCGGCTCCTTCGCCGGCAACTCCCTCCCTCCCCCTCCTCCCTAACCAGCGAGCGAGCTGACGCCCGGCTCCTTCGCCCGCGCCTCCCCCCCCCCCCTTATTCAGGCGCGCGAGCTGACACCCGGCTCCTTCGCCGGCAACTCCCTCCCTCCCCCTCCTCCCTAACCAGCGAGCGAGCTGACGCCCGGCTCCTTCGCCCGCGCCTCCCCCCCCCCCCTTATTCAGGCGCGCGAGCTGACACCCGGCTCCTTCGCCGGCAACTCCCTCCCTCCCCCTCCTCCCTAACCAGCGAGCGAGCTGACGCCCGGCTCCTTCGTCCGCATCTCCTCCCCCCCCCCCCACTCTTCCTCACCTGCGCAGGCGAGGACGAACAAAAAGGATGAACAGAAGGAAGCCAGGAGCACCGCGCCACACGCGACCGCCAGCGCCGCAGCCGCCATGCGCCAGCTCGACCGAGGGGCGTTCAGCCGCACTGCGATCCGCTGCAAGTGAGTGCCAACCGACCGGCGGATGCAGTTGCGAGCGAGTCGAGGCTCGAGGATGCAGCATACTAAATTATAATAATTTTGCTATTTTTATTTCACGTTTTAAAAAAATTCATACTTGAACCATATTTAATTGTATAGAAATGTCATTTCTCTTTTTTTTTATAGGATATGATCCTTTCAAGGTCATTATTTTATATTTACGTTTTTACACGGGTACACGTGTACACATTTTTAGTGGCAGAACTTCAACAAAAAGAATATTTATACTATATATGTATGTAGTGCAGACTTTTTGCTTAATTTACTGAAAAAATTGAATTTTTAACATTTTTGTGCAGTATGGATAAGGAGAATCAAATGGAATAAATAAATGAAAAATTTGGGGTTCAAAGGCATCTCTGGTGGCTACTGCGTGGTATGGTTCAAAAACGTATTTAATTTTATTTAACCTTTTAAAATCATAAAAATTATGAAGATTTTTAAAGTCTAGCTAAAAACATTTTTTTTTCTGAAAAAGAAAAACACACACAGTAGCCAGTAAAACCTAAAAGTTCTAGTTTTATAATCTATTTCATTCTCTTTATCCAACGTTAAAAATGCAACTTTTCCAGATAATTACGCAAAAAGTATGAGATATATATTTTTTTTCATTTTGTGAAAGTTCAGCTACTCATAAAGTTTACAAGTTTAACCGTGTGGAACGTAGATATAAAATAATACACCCTTAAAGATTTTTATAGACTTACAAGCAAATTTTTATGTCAGTCCTGGCATTTACCACAGAAAGCATGAAATAGGTAACTACAAAATTAGAGTAGAGATATATGGTTAAATGCACAGGAAATTCCCAATAGGCTAGGTCCACAATACGCTACAATTTAGAATTCAGAAAAAATAAATTTGACGATATCACTCAAGTCCTCAATTTGTCTCAATATCGTTAAAAAAAATATTTTTTCTTGATACAGCATATTTGCAGTAGCCTAACCAGTCGGCCTCCGTAGCGCAGTCGACGGCCCACCGGGCTACGGTGCGGGGGCTCCGGGTTCGAATCCCGGGTAAGACATGGGTGTAATTTGTATTGTCTTAATAACAACCTTCAACCAATATTACCTTTCCACAATGACTCGGGGTGACTTAAAACTACAACATTAAGGGGGGGAGATTGTTGGCACACTGGTGACTGTCCAACCTTGCCAGTGTGCCATCCATCTTTAAAAAAAAAAAAAAAAAAAAAACCTAATTACAGTAGTCACCCCACGATGTGGTACACAGTTTTGGATGAACCTGTTGTATGTATGTAGTTATCGTCTTGAATCTATTTGTCTTAAGTATATCATTAATTAAAACAACGAAAGTTATTTTTTTTCCGAAACCACAGTATTCGGAATAAAACCAAACATCATTATGCAGAATTAATATATTTTCACGATTTTTAAGAATTTTTTAGATTCATTCCTAGTTGTCTCCGGATATCGATGCTGCAGTTCCTAGTCGCCTCCTGATATCGATGCTTCAGTACCTAGTTGCCTCCTGATATCGATGCTCCAGTTCCTAGTCGCCTCCTGATATCGATGCTCCAGTACCTAGCCGCCTCCGGATATAGATTGCTCCAGTTACTAGTCGCAACCTGATATCGATGCTAAAGTTCCTAGTCGTCTACTGATATCGATGGTCCAGTACCTAGTCGCCTTCTGATATCGATGGTCCAGTTCCTAGTCGGCTCCTGATATCTAACATGTAATAGTTTTGAACGAATTTCATATTATGCATACTTACATATATAGCTATATTTTTTATTTAACTTCAAACACTATTTTTCATTCTTTGCGCTAATTCGTAGTCGTATAAAAATTATCTTTGGACCAAGGTTTAAAAAATATTAAGATGGTGTAAAATATATTCGAACGAATTTGATAGTAGGGGCAGTAGTATATAATGAGGTCTCCGGGGACTGGGTATCCGGTGCGGTGCCGTGGTACTGACCGCCATCTTAGATTGTGGCAGCACGGCGGCCATCTTGGATGACCGTGATGTTGACCTTTGACCCGGCAGGCTTTTTGGGTTCGCCATATTGGATCCGCCATGTTTAACTCACTAATGCTGCAATTTTCGTCACGGCCGCCATATTGATTTTTTTCTGTTCCGCTGGAGGCTGCCATCTTGGATACTTTCGACTTTGTTTCTGCTGTTTGTTCCTAGAGAGCGCCAACGTCGCTCTGTCTCATAACATAAGGTCGATGTTACAATTCCTACCAGAGCTGTTATGGTCCTTATCGACATATTATATTTAATTTTTTATGCAAAATATATTCGAAGCGCTGTGATTCGAACCATCGCAGCTTTGACCTCTAGGTTAGAAAACATACGCTTTTAACCTCACGGCTACCGAGCCATTTACCAGACTGAGAAATAATTAAGGTATATAAAATGAACACACATATTAGGACTTGTAATTTTTTTAATTTGAAGTAATAATAGGATCACCTGTTCGAGACAAAACTGCCATCTCGTATTAAGACGTAACTGTTGCAACTATCGTTACGGCAGCCATCTTTAAAATCTTTATTTATTATCCGATATGAACGAAAAAATTAAAAATTTATAAAAAATTTAATTAATCAAATTTTATAAAAATATTTAAAAATACCGTTGCCCACCATCTTGGATTCTAGAAACGTTGCTTGTTACATTACATGCGCCACCTTGAATGAGTATGATGTTATCATTACACGTTACGTTATGTCCACCATATTGGATTCTAGATCGTTGCGTAATGTCCAGACAAAAGTTTTAGATATTATTTATAAAGTTTACAAACAGTTTATACGGATTAAGTAGTGTTCTTACTAAGGGAGTTATTAAATCTTTTTTCTTTGAACCAATGTTATTTTCCACCCCTTGCAGTATTGGTTGTTCGTATAAATAATTATTTCTGACAAACGTTGTAATAATATTTTATGGTTCACAATAAATAAGAACAATTTTTAAAGCATACTTGGTATATATATATATTTTTTTTTTAATTTCTAACTTTTTTATCAATCCTTTGCAGGAATGGTTTGACTGGTCAAAAATAGTTTCAGACAAAAGTTTTGGATGAAAATATAAGATTTACAAACAACCTGAACTGATTCGATTCTGTGCCTACATAATAGTCACATAACCCCAGTCAATTAGGAGTCAAGTCATATAACCCCAGTCACTTAACACAAGTTTCTAGAGGTTTACAAAACATTGTTCAGAAGAATTATGACATCTAAATCTACTTACGCCTGTCGGTTCTGCAAAAATGTTTTTTTTTTTCAGGATTGATTTTTGTTGCACGTCTTTAGTGGTCGTAACTAAAATGAAGCGATATTACAAATGAAACAATTAAACTTGTGAAAATGTATAACTTATCGTTCAATTCTATTTTTCCCTCCAGAAACTAATATGCACCAACAGGCGATAAACTTCGATATGTCACAGAACCCCAGTTACATAAAACACATAACCCCTGTCACATTAGTCACCTAATCCAGTCACTTAAGATTCACATAAATCCATTCACTTAGGATTCACGTGACTCCATTCACATAGGATTCACAAAACTAGTCACTTAGGAGTCACATAACACCAGTCCATAAGGATTCACATCAAACCAAGTCATTTTAGAGTCTCATAACCCGTCTCATAACTCATTTAGCAGTCGTATAACCCCATTCGCTTAGGAGTCGCATAACCCCAGGAGTCGTATAACCTAAGTCACTTAACCCCATTTTATAGAGAATTACAAAACATTGTTTAGAAGAAATGTGACATCGAAATCAACTTACGCCGGTCAAGTGTCCTGAAAAGTTATTTTTTTTCCGGGATTGTATTTTGTTACAAATCATTACTGATGGTAACTAAAATGAAGCGATTTTAAAATGAAACAATTAAACATGTGAAAATGTAAAGTTATCGTTTATTTCTATATTTTTAAACCAGAAACGAAATTGCACCAACAACTTTTTATGGAACTACCACTTCACTGCGGGAGTAAAATTACACCAAACACGCGTTGATGTAAAATTGCACTAATATGGGTGAAGATTCTGCTGACACATTACAACCTTGCACCTTTTTTTTGTAGTAAATAGTTGTTAACGTGTAAAACCCCACGACCCCCCCCCCCTAATTCCCTAGCATTCAAGGTGCTGGTCCTTAATTGATGTTAATAGCTGCTGACAGTTGCGCATGGCCTTGTACCAGGAGTAGGGGCCCAAAGGACCCGTTTAACAACGACATAAGTCTCTTTATTAACCACTAGGAGGTTGAGAAATGATTAATATAAAAAAAAATTGGTTGTCTGTAAAGTCGATTTACGGACGATAGTTTAACGTGACAACGTCATAACAAAACATTGATGAAATGATTGCACACTTTTATGAATAAAATTGAATCATTTTTATTGAATTATCGCTATTTTGTATGGATACAAAGAAGGAGTGAAATGAATTATACAATTTAATTGATAAATTTTCTTTTATTTGCACTCATTAATTCAAATATGTTTTTTACTTTAACGAAGAGATTATTTTAACTATAACTTTTATACATGTTTGCTATTTAACTTCTTCCAATCTGTGTTATTCTGTTAAGGATAGGACGATGATAGGAAAAGTAGGAAACGAATGGTAGTGTTTCAAGTTTAATGTGCCTCGAAAAAGTCAAATCGATTGTTGTTCCAATCGAGTGGAAGAGAGATAGATGCGGCGCAAGCGTACAATGAGTGTAACGGGACACAGCGTAACGGAACAATGTGTGTAACAGGACAAATTTCGTGCGTGCAGCCGGCGGTCATCGATTTATTAGACGTTGTCACGTCAAAAACAGTAACAGTAGATCGTTACACAAGATTGAACCGTCTTGTTTTCGAACCTATTGATCTACAATAGCTCATAGGACAGTCATGTGCATAGTAGGGGAGTGAATATATTTTATTTCGGTTACGGACGCATGGCGCAACAGCGAATTAGAGTAGAGTAGGATGCATGTTCGGCGGGACTTGATAATTGTTTATAATTATCAATAATATTGTGACAAGAAATTATCGAACTATTACAATTCTCAGGTGTATGTAATGTCTGCATTAAAATTTGCTTATTGCTATAACTTATAAAAAGTCACTAGCAATTAATAATGTAAATAAAAAAAGATGTTTCGTTTGTAGAATGGTAAAATAATTTTTTTTACATAACTCAAAATATATAAGATATGTTGAAAAACTGTGTTCACAAATTGCTGGTCAGATGTCGTGGGTTAGTCATTTGGTAGTTAATATACTTATTTACTAACGCTACCTACAGACGTCAGATATCTCATTAGCTGAAATTGACCGTAAGATTTCAATTGTGAACCGATTTTGCACAAGTCGTGTGCACAGTCGGGTGCGTGGCCTGCTATGCACTCGCTTACGTAGTTCAGTTGTGAACACAGCTTAAACAGTGCCATTAGCTCGGCTGCTTGCAGCTAGGGCTGTTTACTCGGTTTACTCTGTTTACTTGTTGTGTTTGCAGAGTTCCTGGTATAGAGCGTTATCTGCGAGTTAGTTGTTTGCCTGTGTACCACGAGGCACTCCCGTCTCCTGGATGATTCAGATGTACTAGCTCTAAGGGTCGGTTGCCAGGAGGTTCAAACCCTATTATAAACTTGTACGCCAGGAGGTGGATACTTCTACACGCCACATCCGAGTTTAACTATATCACTTGAAATCACAGCACACCGACCAGCCTCTAATGCACACCAACACGACACTACATCACGCCAGTTAGCCGATCTAACTGGTGGGGAGCTTCTCTCCCCCGCCGAATTAGGTACACGTAACTTTCATATCATTACACAACCTACCAGCGCACACGCAGGCCCGTGTGCCAAACCTATCCCACAAGACACACGCCCCCGCCGTCGATTCAAGTGATTCTACACCAGTGTGGGGTGCACCTGAATTACCATGCACTTGGCGAGTTGTATAAACTTCGGTTTCTGGCCTCGCCCACGCTTTCTGCCCCGGATGGCAGTATGATGGATCGGCGGCGGTGGATACTTCTATGTCTGTAGGGTGAAGTGAGCAATTTTTTTCAATGACATAACTCAAAAATATAAACAAACCATCATGAAAAAATTAAATAAAACTTTTTACGAGCCATTGCAGGTTAATTATAATTTGATAAGTAATCAAACTTATTTTCAACTTTCAGAAACTATAAAATTGTAGTTATTGAACATTACTGAAATAATTTTGTTTTAATTTTTTTATCACATGCTGCAAATGCTGACCATCGGTCAAATGAAGACAAAATGGCGTGGTGACAGCGACTAGCGTGCTTGACGTAAGGAATCGAAATTTTTTTTTTAATGCGTGATTTCGATATGTACTTTGTGAAATTCCACAAGATCATAATGCTAAATAACATCCCGTCGTGATATTAGTTGAATGTTACATAGCCCTTCAGGGCTGCCACTCCGCATGGGAGTATAAAGTATACAGGGGATGGTATGGATGAAGAGTTGGACAGAGTAGCGGGGCGGTGTAGTACCAGGACCGCTTGCACCGGAGTTTCCCGAGTGCCTTCCTGGAAGCCCCGAGGAAACACGACCGCTCGCTTCTCTCCTGTGACGGAGACGGCGTGACGCGCCCGGAGGCCGCCCGACCTTGCGGTGCGTGACGCGAGTCCGGGGTGCTGTCACAACTTAGAAACACACAGGATAGAATCTTATAAGTTATGCCTGTTCTCAGTTGCGTGTTTCTAAGTTACGTGTTTCTAAGTTACGTGTTTCTAAGTTATGACAGTTCTAAGTTGTGAGTTACTAACTTGTGATAGTTCTAAGTTATGATTTTTTAAGTTATGATGATTCTAAGTTGTGTGGTTATGCGTTGCGTGTTTCTCAGTTACGTGTTTCTAATTTATGACAGTTCTAAGTTGTGTGTTTCTAAGTTGTGATGGTTATAAGTTGTGTGTTTCTAAATTGTGATGGTTATAAGTTGTGATGTTTATAAGTTATGACGTTTCTAAGTTATGACGTTTCTGAGTTGTGACGTTTCTGAGTTGTGACGTTTCTGAGTTGTGACGTTTCTGAGTTGTGACGTTTCTGAGTTGTGACGTTTCTGAGTTGTGACGTTTCTGAGTTGTGTGTTTCTACGTTGTGTGTTTCTAAGTTATGTGTTTCTAAGTTATGATCGTTCTAACTTATGACAGTTCTAAGTTACGTGGATGTTTTCGAGGTTTCTAAGTTATGACTGTTCTAAGTTGTGTGTTTCTAAGTTATGTGTGGTTCCCCCGGTGTCCCCGCAGCCCGCACCCCCGGCACGCACCCAGGTGTGCCCGACTGCTCTGTAGGGTACTACGTCACGCGGCGGAGAGCGCGAGCACACCCGTTCACATCGCCCCCCTTTTGTTTATGAGCGACATACTAGCTTTTGGTAGACGGCATTTGGTAGGAGGAGTAATTTCGTGAATGGAACGGAAGTCGAATGGAACGGATACGTGAAACCACGGTGAACCAAAGCTCACAGAGACAAAAAAAAAGGTAACCTTATAGTAAAAACTGTTTAGTGGATTTTAACAAGATGGGCAGTATTTAAATCAAATTCGCTGTCGAAAATATTGTCCAAAGCCTGGGTTACGTTTTTTTTTTTTTCAGGTCTTTCTAGATTTTGTCGGAGCATTTTCATCATATATGTAGTTTAAAATTTCGCTCTGCAAATCGAATCATTCGATGGTCAAAGTATATGTGCACCAGCAACGAATTCTAGTGGCGGTTGCGGAAACTACGTGTGATTAGAGTCAATGAATCCAGCTGAAAAACACCAGTTGCGTATGTATTTATCATACTCGGCATTATTTTAAAGAATCTTGTTTTAGAGTTTCGTTTTGCAACACGAGAACACAAGAATGTTCTCTTCACTGTGGTTAGATGTTACACATCTCTGGCGAGTACTGAAAGAGTTTGCGCTTGGGGTCTACCGAAACAAGCGGTCTAGACCTGAACTTTATAGTTTCAAAAAAAAAAAAAATTTTGACGTGACAACTTGTAATAAATCGATGAACGCCAGCTGCACGCACGAAAAAAGATGACTCATTGTCCCGTTACGCACATTGCCCCATTACGCTGTGTCCCGTTACGCTCATTGTACGCTTGCGCCGCATCTATCTCTCTTCCACTCGATTGGAAAACCATCGATTTGACTTTTTCGAGGCACATTAAACTTGAAACACTCCCATTCGTTTCCTACTTTTCCTATCATCGTCCTATCTTTAACAGAATAACACAGATTGGAAGAAGTTAAATAGCAAACATGTATAAAAGTTATAGTTAAAATAATCTCTTCGTTAAAGTAATAAACTAATTTGAATTAATGAGTGCAAATAAAAGTAAATTTATCAATTAAATTGTAGATTCCATTTCACTCATTCTTTGTATCCATACAAAAAATTGATAATTCAATGAAAATGATTCAAATTTATTCATAAAAGTATGCAATCATTTCATCAATGTTTTGTTATGACGTTGTCACGTTAAACTATCGTCCGTAAACTGACTTTACAGACAACCAATTTTTTGAAGTGAAACTTCTTTGCTGAGGGGATAACAAATTCCTATCGCACGAGGGGAATGGTTAGGTACGTAGTGAGGGAACCGGTAGAGGAGGAGAGTGCGACAGCGGCGACGCCACTCCAACGCATGCACTAACGGTCGAATGGGAAGACAGCAAAAGGAGCGGGCATAGGTTCGTAGCGTAGCATGCTGTATGCTAGTTGTAACGTCCGGAAGGGGAGACGGCATCCAAACTATTCACAATTCTTATCTCGTCTTAAAAAAAATTGGATTCCACAGTTTTCCTGTGACGACTAGAAGACTGCGCACCAGTCCAGAGGCGACACCGCGCTAGAAGCACCAGCGAGCGTCGCACTTATCATCCCGCCTAGCCGACACAGACACACCCCTGACGAGGCGGGCCACTTAAAACAAGCAGGGCCAGGGATCTACGCCACTGCTCGGCACCAAACCTTAAATATGCTTAAATCGCAGTTAAAGCTATGCTTCGAGACATTACTTGATTTAACAACCAAGCCGGGTGAATGTTTCATATGGTGATGATTGCCCATGAATCTCTTATATTCGCGGCCGAGCGCAGGGGCAGTAGATGCCGCACCTGGGGTCTTCACGAGGGAGTTTCACCTTGGCCTTCCGTAGTTCAGGGGCGAAGGGGAAAAACACAACACATAATCCTGGAACAGGGCAATGTTAAAAAAAAAAAGTTTTTTTTAAATAAACTATCGCCGATTCGACAGGGAATCGAACCCAGGACATGTTTATATTGAAATTTTTGACACGATAAGGACTCCCGCCACACACTAATGTGCAGATCTTCAGAAAAATAAACGCGTTTTAAAAACTTCTCAAGTTATCCGAGTGGTGCCTGTTTACGAATAAAAGGCATTTAAGAATACTCCAGGGCGGATTAGTAGTTAGTTATATTTCCGTGTTTAGTTTTCAAACTGTATTTTATATAAGAGTGGAAAATGGATAAAACGCGTGTTTTCAGAATTAGTTTCAGCTAGAAAAACCAGGTAGAGATTCTTGTGGGACTTGCATTACACCATTATCTTCGTTTCTCCGCCATGCAATGTTATGGTTACGGTTAAAATCACCTAGCATGCAACGTCGGGAAGACTGCGTCACAGACTTGCACTTAGAGGCGATGCCGTGCCAGAAGCATCAGCAAGCTTCGCATTTATCGTGCCGCCTCACTAACACAAACAAGCCATTTACAGACGATACAAATGCGTACCCATTCCTTGCCCGGGACTCGAACCCAGGACCTCTAGTGCAGAATGCCCGCGCCTGTAGAACTGCGCCGCGGAAATCGGCCTACCCACAGGTCAGACGAATGTCGCACTACTCGTCATTTTTTAAAACCACGTCGTGACAGTCGTCGGCGCAGAGCCGGTGGAAAGAAAGTGTCTCGTCATCGCTCGTGGGCAAGGCTTGCTCCCGCGACCTCTCGTTCTGGCGAGGGAAGTGGCCCGAGAGCTATCGATCCTGTCGACCCACGTGACAGCAGTCGACTGGACAGCAGCCAACAGCACTCGCGACCTCGTCTCGGCCACGGCGAACCAATTCTGCACATCGCTCACGGAGTTTAAGCCAAGTTGACGTGACAACGTCTAATAAATCGATGAACGCCGGCTGCACGCACGAAAAGTGTCCCGTTGCGCACATTGTTCCGTTACGCTGTATCCCGTTACGTTAATTGTTACGTTACGCTGTGTCCCGTTATGCTCATTGTTCCGTTACGCTGTCGGCGAGTACAGTAAGAATAGTTCATGTTACAATTGACTAAAAAATTATGGTGATTCATATAATTGATGATATATATTTGATTACAGTTTATTTATATGAAAACTTGATCATAATTATATTTAAACTTTATAGCTAAACGCCAGTTTTTAAAATTAATTACAAGTCATCCACACGTGAACTGTTTCGTCGACTGTTTATAAAGTGAAGTGAAAAGTTAATGTGGTTTTCATTGCTTATTACAACAACAATTTCTGCAATAAAGGTTAATAATTCTGGCATTTTAAAAATCTGAATACTAGTATAATTTCAAATATTTATTCTTTTATTATTAAAATAGAAATGATTCAATTTTATTCATAAAAGTATGCAATCATATCACCAATGTTTTGTAACGACGTTGTCACGTTAAACTGTCGTCCGTAAACCGACTTTACTGACAACCAATTTTTTTTCCCCACTACTTTTATTCAAGGGCTATTTATAACATTTTACCCGTATATCTCCCGCAAATTTGTTGTTCTGCCACACATGTTTTTTTGAACATATATTTACGAAGTTTAATGACATGGGTGTACGAAGTCGCGCAAGTGACGATGATTTGCGCGCCTTTTTACATCCGTGATGTTACACTTAGTGAATATCTGTTGAAAATATTTGTGCCGTAACAACAAATGCAAGGGAGGTATCGAGTTAAAATTCTAGAGGAAACCTGAAATAAAAGTAAAGAAAGAAAAAGGAAAATCAATCAACACGGTGAGTGAGACCAAGCCTCAAGTTTAGTTTTGTTGTATTCGTTATTCTAAAAATATTAGGTCCCTTGTTTTTAAGTTTGTCTTTAGATTCCACCATAACTTGAATACCTTCACTGTATTTAACATATTGAATTTTTGTTCTACAAGTATTGTAGAAATTACTTTTTGAAATTTCCATAGTAAAACAATTGTACAATCCGAAACCAATTCGACGTCACTGGCTCCTTAACTACAACTACGACAAGACTTAAAAAAACTACTTTGTCTTGCGAAAATGTTTAAAAACCAGATTTTTAAATCAAACAAAGTAAAAATGATATAAATATTTCTTTAAACTGATATTTATATGAGATTGTATCGCTAATAAAATTCTTAAAATGCAAGAATTAATTACATTTTTTGCAGCAATTGTTGTTGTAATAAACAATGGAAACCACATTAACGTTTCACTTCACTTTATAAACAGTTGACAAAACAGTTCACGTGTAGGTTGTGTGCTGCCGCTGTCTCTCTTCTACTCGGACGCATCGGCCGATTGAGTGGAAGAGAGATAGATGCGTCACAAGTCGATCGTGCCTCTCTATCGCTTGTTCCGCGCTCTCGCTTGCACGCTCGGCTCATGCAATAAAATTCAATTCAATTCAATTTTATTCATAAAAGTATGCAATAATTTCATCAATGTTTTGTTATGACGTTGTCACGTTAAACTATCGTCCGTAAACCGACTTTACAGACAACCAATTTTTTTTTTCCTGCAGCTCTGCACACCGCATGTGTGCCCGGGTAGGCGGATCCAAAATTTTCGGCCGTGCGAGGGAGGGGCGTCGCCGCCACAGAAAGTGGCGGAGGGTTGCGGGCTGTCGCCGCCAGGAGCGCCCCGGCCTGGAATAGTCGTGGGAGGAGCTGGGAGCCGGCTCCAAGCAGGCAGCCGGCGGTGCCGCCAGTGTTTTGTTTGCTCGGCCCCCTCGTGATTGCGCTAATTGCCCGCCCCGCGCGCTGCAGTCAGCGGGCGACCGCCGAGCCGGGCAGACGCGGGGCGCGCCAGTTCCTCGGCCATGGAGGTCGCGAACAGGTGGAGGGTGGCCTACGAGAAAGTGAGGACGCTGCAGTCCTGCCTGCCGAGCCGCGCCAAGAGGTAAATATCCCTACAGACCCGTCTACGGGCGGTCCGCTTCCTTGACCTGACGTGAAAGAAGTCATATTGTCCCACGGAAAACTGCCCTGTCTGCAGTCCGATACCCGAATCTTGGATAGTTCCTAAGGTATTCACCAGATTGCAGTAACTATACAGCACCAAAATATATATTTTTTTAATCTTTACTGTTTTCGAGCTTTGTAAATGAGTATGAAGCTAAGTTATTTAATAATCAATTAACTTGTGAAATTTGTGGGATTTAATTAATATTTATGTTTTTCCTTTAAGGCGAAAGTAAATGCTAATAAATGAATTCGCGTTATTGGCCTTTTGAAAACGCTGATCGCAAACGGACGGCGCTGATCAAAATTATGTCTCTGCTTGTCTTCCTACCTCACCGTACGTTATTTTCTGTTCAACCTTTTGACATGGGAACCGGAAGCAGCAAATATCACAGGTGTTCTGCCATGCTACCAAAGGGCACAGATTGGTTGGTACATAAAGTTCAAGTTGGCCAAAGTATTCGGTCCAGGAAGATTTGGACCATCGCCCACACCATCCATGACGTCAGAGGATCACGTTGACCAAACTGCGATCAGTGTTGGTCGGATAAAATTTTGGACATTGCAATTGTAGACGGACTTTACGCCAACTACCAAAGATTATTTTCTTTATCGATACTAATTTTCACAGTGCGTCATTTAAATATAGATACAAATATGATCAATATTTCGATATATAGGTATATACTTTAAGGTACAAAACTCATATCAAAAACCAGAACAATAAAGAAAATTCTGCTGAAGTTACGACACAAATAATCACAAAACACAACCGAACTCGATGGATGTTATTTATAATTCAAAGTAGAGATAAAGCTTCGATTCCTTCAGGAGAGTTGACTACTTCCGGGTATGACGTCACCGTAGCGGCGAGAGAGTATTACACGAGCGGGGGTTTGGAAGTTCGGTATGAGGTTATATTTCAACTCGTGAATCACGTGGTTTTCTGGTTATCTGTTTTTTTTTCAAGTGATGGGAACAGTAACTGTTGCTTTTTCCGAAAAACCTTCTTAAAGGATCCTATAGTCTAGTGGACCTTTGAAGAGTGCATATTAAAGGATGTCGGCCATTTTTCTTGTCCTGCCGAATAGTTGGAAGGATTATTTTAGAATCACCAATGTTGTCTTTCGTAAAAAAAAGTTGCTCGAATCCTTTCATTTATCGTTGTGGCGCTGTATGTTAGTATAAATTTAGATTTGTCTGTTGCTTAGCCAAGCAACATCAACTGCTGTACACACCCGGTTATGTTTGTCTATTTCTGCCCAACGATTAATTTGAGCGTGTAAAAATTAAAAATTGCCTGAAAATAGCGTGAAAAATGTTAGAAGACTGCCCAAAAAGGTTTTTTTTTTTTTTTTTTTTTTTTTAAGTAGGCTATCCTTTCACGGTTGGTTACTCGCTAAATGCAGCCATGCAATTTAAAGAGTCCTTTGGTTAAGGCTGCACCGGTACGGTACAGACCACATCCTTACTATTCGGAAACAACAATAATAATTATTATTGACGTGATAACGTCTTATAAATCGATGAACGCCGGCTACACGCACGAAAAATTGTCACGTTCCTCCTGAGACGAGCGTGCAAAAACCGGCCAACCACCGTGCGAGAAAATCTTCTATAATATCAAACAGGTTAAGGTGGGCTTTTTAACTAATTGTTCGTGATTATATTTAAACAATTATTTAAATTAAATTTGGAAAAAACTGTAAATAATATTTGAAAATTAAAAAGTATGCAATTTTTCATCAATGTTTACTTATGACGTTATCACGTAAAATTATCGTCCGTAAACCGACTTTACAGGCAACCCCCTCCCCCTTTTTTTTTACATCAACTTCCTGCTTTAACTGGGGAAATGCCTTCTTTTCACAGACGAGAGAGCCAAACGCCCGATCGTGCATCTTCGGTTTTTTTTTGTAGGTTAGGTTAGCTACATTATAAATACTTAAAAACATTGTGGACGGTTGATTTGGTTAGGAAAGCTACATTAAAGATACTTTGAAATCATGTAAACGGTTTCCTAGCCCCGGATAGCTACATATTAAAAAGTTATTAGCTAAGCAACCATAAAATGATTTTACAGTATTTTTAATGTAGCTATACTTACCTAATATAACCAACTATCCACAATGTTTTAAAGTATTTATAATGTAGCTAACCTATCCTAATCGACCGCAAAATTTAATGCCACACGGGTTTATACAATGAGATAGAACGGAAAAAAGAAGCGAGCATGAACTTCGGGTGTGGCTCTCTCGTCTGTGAAATGAAGGCTTCCCTCAGTGGACTCGCGAACACGCCCAGTGTAACTGAGGCCCACGGAAGGCCACTCGGAAACAACATCCCGCTCCGCTGGTGTCAGCAGCTCTCTATTTTTATTCCAGCCTTCGAGCTGCGCTTGGCGGCTGTTTTTTTTTTCTTCTGTGGGTGTCTGGACTGCAAGGCTGGGCTTATAAAACTTGGCAAAAAACCAAACTGCGCAAATTCGCACGCAACGTGCAACAAAACACAAGAAAACTACGATAGCTTATGGACCGCAAGTCACAATACGTCATAAGCCTTACAATGCAAACTTTAAAACTGCTGAAAAAAAATTTCTTCATTTGGTTTATTTTTACAAATAATGTTTTACATGAAATTCTTTTTCAAAAGCATAATTTTCTTTGAGTAGGTAATAGTTTTAATAAGTTAAGACGTGATTCGCGTAATAAAAGAATGTGTCCATCTTGAAAAAGCTTTGGTAACACTTCACTTCGTACACGAAAAGCGGACACGCAAGCCGAAATGCAATATGTTGAAAGTTAGCACACACGTACGTTAGGTTTTTTCCGTATTTTATAAACGGGTTATTGGAAACGTCATTATTTAACTTTTTTTTTTTGCGTTTTGCGTTTTGCGTTTCTTGCGTAAATTAAAACCCCACCTAGATATAACACCCCGCAGCCCTAATTGTAAAAGTAGAATTAGCTGAGTTTAAATTACACGTGTCACTAATAAATTCTAAGAGATGAATTAAAAGAATTCTTTGGGGTTTTAGAAACTCTTAACACTTAAAGTGATTCCTGCTACTCTCATGTAGTCATATTATTTTCAATAATGTTTACGATACAGCTACTCTACGTTGTTGGCCACTACAGTTACTAGGGGGGAAAAACTTGTGGTAGAGACCTTAGTCTAGTTTCAGAGTCATTTTTGTTCAAAAATAGTTATAAATTTCCGTTTACCCCCTCCTCGCCCAAATCAAAACCTCTGGCAGTAGGCCAGTAACGTAAATGAGCGGGTTAAGGCTCAGACACCAAAAAAAACCTTAAGTTTTTTTTACAAGTACCTACAACACAATAGTTTGCATGACAATAAAACTTTACGTTATTCAATCTCTGTACCTACATAAATAAGCATTTGCACAAGCTCGCTATAAGTACCAAGTAGAGTTCTCTTAATACTGTGTTATTGCTAGAACTTGTTCCACTGAGAAGCTCTTAACGACGTCGTACTGTACTAAGTTTATTATTTGTGAACAAAAAAACTTGATGGTAGTGAAAACTATTAGGCAGTATAATGTGTTGAATGAGGAGTGTGTGTTGGCAAGCAGTGTCACTCAGTTCAGGAGAAGAGTGAGTGGGAATTAATAATAATAATAATAATTTATTTCCAATTTTTTTTACACTTTGTTAACAATATTCACTTAATTAACCAGGAAATTTAGCACTCACGAAAGCAAGCTTGTATGTGAGTGCATCTAGTCACTTCAAATTGCATGCGGTATTTTGACGATTGTAAATATTTGTAAATGCATAATAACTGAGAAATAAATATATAAAAAATAACCTAAGAAACTTTACATTAGTTTATATAAAGATGAAAGAAAAAAAGAGCAATTTATTAAAATACAATATTATGTATAAACAAAAAAACGTATACATTATTATAAATTATAACAGTGTTACACGAATAAATGAAAATATAATTAAATAAAAATTAGTATTTAAGTAAAGTACAGGTACAAAGTTATAACAATATATAAAACTTACTTAAATACTAAAGCCATCTCTTCATCAGTTAAATTATGTAGCCAAATATGCAATGCTTGACACCGGTACTGTGCCCAATTGCAGCGGCCTTCCTTAATAGAATTGAGTGTTTGTCCGTTGTAGTCAGACCACTTATCGCTATAACTATCCTTGTGCAAATATTTTTGTCGATTGTAGCCCTGCTTTTAGATCCCAGCTCCCCGGTATGACTCATTAATGAATCACGAGTTGGTATCCAAGTGGCTGAGAGTACTTTTAGTCTTGGAGGTTCCATCGCTTTAAGCCTCTGTGCATAAGCATGTGACGTAGAATGTTGTAAAAAAAGCAATAAGATTATCTGTACGATACGGAAACATTTCTTAAAGGAATGGTGAATAACTGTGATAATGGCACACAAGTGTTATGTAAAAAGTACATTTACATTTATAAAGTAACTAGCTGCCCGACCCGGCTTAGCACGGCTATACTAATGGAAAAAAATTAAGCCACATCTCCGATTTACAGTAATTGTAATTAAAAAAAAAATTCAGTGACAATTTATTACAATGCTTTATAATGTACCGGAGAGAAAATGAATAGCACCGATGGTTTCCCGACTCGTGCACGCAACGTACAACTGATGTACCCGTACTTCGCTACGGCAGTATACAGACAGATCACTCTTGCGCCGCTCATTATACATGCCCCTCCTTGTGGGTACGCCAATGCCGCGCGATGCCCTTTGCCATGGAGACGCAGAAGGCATGAACAATGCAAAATCCTATTCTCATGCAGACAAATTACCCACTGTTACCTGGTTTTAACCACCCATGGGATCTAATTTTAGGAAAATGTCATCCTGCGTAACATATTACTGTGAAGTTTCAAGTCTGTAAAATAAATATACTTGAAAAAAAGGGCAATAAAAAACAAATTAAACACAGAGAGAGGAAAAAAACAATAGTTTAGGTTTGCGATTTAAAGTAATAAAAATTATTTAAATACTAATTGAACTCTTATGAGGGTACTGATTGCTTCGTTGTTAATATCACACAGGGTTTTTTTACTTGTATGGGAAAATTAAGAATGATAAGGCATCTAGTGCGTGGCAACAATGTTAATAGGCAATAGGAAATAAACTTCTATGCGCCTGCGGCATTGTCAACACACACTTCGTACGTGTACTGCAAGTTGTATCTAACCCCCTCCAACGCATTTGATTCTAAATTGGACTTTTAGTAAGGATCCCTAATGGTATTGATAATATCATATAGCCTATAGTCTTCCTCGATAAATTTACTATCCAACACTGAAAGAATTTTTCAAATCGGACCAGTGGTTCCTGAGATTAGCGCGTTCAAACAAACAAACAAACAAACTTTTCAGCTTTATAATATTAGTATAGATTGTGGATATTTTTTAAAGGTTAGTGCTGTAATATTTGGTACTTTTAGCATTTTATGTTTCACCAAGACTTGTCATCCGTTTTCTCAAATATTCAAAAGAGAGGGTGATTTTTTTTTTAAAGTTAAATATTGAGGCCTGGCAAGTATTGCGAAGTAGGGCTTTAAAATATATTTTGGATACGATGAGTTGAAGCTTTATAAACCCTTGTTGAGAAAATCCAACCACCTAAAACTAACTATTCTCACCAAAATTTAAAATACATATGATGATGCAACAGTGTCTCTTTTCGGCGATGCTCTACGAATAAGACATTGGTGGAATCAATATCAATACCTATTATTTTTGCACGGGGAGTCCAAAATTTTCATTTAACCAGTAACCAAATTTTATCACCCCAGCTTAGTTTTTTTGATTAACTGCCATGGTTTGAAGTTAAACATTTATTTTGCTGTTAGTTCGTCGAAAGGCTATTGAAGTTAAACAACTGTTTGAAAATCTGCCTCGTGATAGCTTTGACATATGTTCAGAGATAAAACTAAAATTATAGAAGTCTATTAAATATTATGGAAAATATTTAAGTAGCGGGTTATTTGGAAATAAGATTTTAATTGGTAAGAAAAATGCATTAGTTTTTTCGAGGATTCAAATAGATCAACAACGATTTTACGTATTTTTTTTTTATGTACCTGACATGACATAACTAACGTTTCATTTTAGTTATTATTCGCCTTGTTACTCAGAAGTCGCTACTTTCAAAATTAACCTCGGGATACTTTTGGGGGAATTATTCTACCTTAAAATAGGTTTGCTGGTCTTGAACCACTTGAACGAAGCCGCAACTGAAGCATTGTAAGTACTAGGTATGGTCGTGTTGGTAGCGCTGTTTTCGGAGGTTTATTACTTCCAACACTTCTCGGAACGTGTATATCATCAATAAACACCCAATGACGCCGTGACTGATCAAACGTACAAACGGCACGTTTAATGTCAACATGAAGTAGAAGAAGAGCTTACGTAAGGTTATAAATGTTCCACTTACAGTTGCTAAAATGCTTAGACAAAAAATTGGTTGTCTGTAAAGTCGGTTTACGGACGATATTTTAACGTAACAACGTCATAACAAAACATCGATAAAATGATTGCATACTTTTATGAATAAAATTGAATCATTTTTATTGAATTATCACTATTTTGTATGGATACAAAGAAGGAGTGAAATAAAATCTACAATTTATTTGATAAATTTACTTTTATTATCACTCATTAATTCAAATATGTTTATTACTTTAACGAAGAGATTATTTTAACTATAACTTTTATACATGTTTGCTATTTAACTTCTTCCAATCTGTGTTATTCTGTTAAAGATAGGACGATGATAGGAAAAGTAGGAAACGAATGGGAGTGTTTCAAGTTTAATGTGCCTCGAAAAAGTCAAATCGATGGTTGTTCCAATCGAGTGGAAGATAGATAGAGGCGGCGCAAGCGTACAATGATCGTAACGGGAGACAGTGTAATGGGACAATGTGCGTTACGGGACACTTTTTCGTGCGTGCAGTCGGCGTTCATCGATTTATTAGACGTTGTCACATCAAAAATTATTAGATTGGCTGTATTCTAAGTCACACCACAGAGAGAAGTTTCCTATTTTAGAGGAAATCAAGTATGAAATGCTTCCAGGTAGAAGCTTTTGTTATAAATTGTAACGGCAGTGATTTGCACATATGTTTTAAACGTAATAGTCACTGTTGAAATCATAAATATAATCTGTAGGTTAATTTACATATGAGTTTACACTATACGTTTTCTTTCTCGTTCGTATTGTAATCGTGTTCAAAATAATCGAGCACGTAGTAGTGTAAAGTAAAATGTACGAATGTTTCCAAGTAAAATTTCAGGAGTTATCCTGCTTTTATGTTTTGATTTCGTTCCTCGTTAAAAATAACTTAGAAATTCTATACCGTGGATAATTATTTTCGTAATATTCCTGATTTTTTTCCCATGCTTCTGTTGACGATAAGTTAACCGTATTAAAAAAAAAACGTAACGAATAGCTAAACGTGGCCTTCACTGTTACACTTGGAAAGGTTGCGGCAAGCGGGCGTTTATAAACAAGCCTTTGTTCTGCTCCATGTTTGCCTTTTTGTCACTGAAAGCGACCCATGGTTCTGTCACACACAATGCAATTAGCCCAGTCAGGCTGGTACAGTCGCTTCTTCTGTGCTTGGAAACTGAATTGTAGTTTCTCATATCGGTGCAGGTGTTCGTTATTGCTTAAGGGCGTGTGTCAAGTTCCAGTTTATTTTTTTATTTGTACGTGGTGACATTTTCAGACTTTTTTTAGCGGCCAAACTTCAAAATTATATATATACTAGCTGCAATTCCCGGCTTGCCTGGGTTGAACATAGGGTAAACGGAACCTTTTTCGAAATCAGATGTAGTTAATAATTGTCTTCTTAATTTGAATGTCAAGTGTGAAAATTAATTTATATAACTTTCAGATCCCGACAGACAGTGTTCTGCCAGTTTATAGTTATTTACCTGGTCTGTATGTAATTTAGACTTTATAAAGCAATATAGAAAAAAGCTGAAAGATAAGAGATTACTAATATTGAAAAGATTCCATTATCTAGCTAATGCTCGGCCTGCATTGCAATGCCTCATTCAGTTTTGTTTTGTAATATGTTTGAAGTAGTTCCACATATACAATTAATCTATCCATCTCTCTATGTATATTTATCTCTATATACATCTATGTATCTCTCTATCTCTATTTATCTCTTTATATCTACATATATACTTCCCACTATCTCTATATATTCTATATATAAGTCTCTATATAGCTCTATACATCTATAGGTATATATCTTTATCTAACCCATTTCATTCTCTATACCTCGCTCTATCTCAACTTATCTTCCCGTCTCTATCTCACTCTATATATATATATCACTCTATCTGTCTCTCTTTTATATTTAAATAAATTGTGTCATGCGTGCGCACTTATACAACAAAAACAGACGAAGTTCCGCTATATAAAATGAAATAAACACATTTTTTGACACGATTCGTGCTCCAACCATTGAAAAATAGTTATACCATCTCAGTAACCTTCATGGGCATCCGCATAACAAATCACCAAAATTTCATCGCAATCGGATGAATGGTATAGGAACGCATACGGCACAAACAAACGAAAATTAGACATGACAAACGCATCAAACGATGGTGCGTTTAAAATTCAAGGCAACTCTATCTATTGACGAAGTTAAGAACAAAACTGTTATTAGCGCCTTTATTTTGCTAGCCGCTGCTAGCTCCACTAAGCAGACTGGTCTCACCAAGGAGAAAAATATTAATTTACCAGACCATACTATGTGTATGATCGTGTGTTAGACATAGAGAAATGACACTCACTCACTATTTGTGTGTCTATGACCTATGATTATTTCTGTTATAAAATGAAATTATCACTTTTTCACTCCCTTAGGGATGGAATTTCATATTAATATGGGGTCTATGTGTTAATCCAGGTTATAAGCTAGCTGTAGGCCAAATTTCATTCAAATCCATTCAGTAGTTTTTACGTGAAAGAGTAACAAACATCCATACTTACAAACTTTCACGTTTATAATATTAGTAGGATATAATATTAGAACGATTTATGTAATGTTGTTGGGAAGAACTGGGTTCTAAAGGGATAGCTCCATTAAGTTTTATTACAGTTTTATTGATTACTAATATTTACATAAATAATATTACTTAAAAATGCCTAATCACCAATTACTCGCACTTAAAATGTTTATTCCCATGTCACACGGTGTCTGTCAAGTTCTTACAGACTGCACTCACGCGGCATTCACCGTCGCGGGACGGGTCGTTACCACAACGCCGAAATATCATAACGCCGAATGTCAAAATTGACCACAACGCCGACAGCTAGAAAACTGCTGTGTTCCACAACGCCGAAATAACAACTGAATGAATTTGTGTGTGTTTCTTAAATTTACCTTAATGCCGAAATACCAAAATCAAACCTAACCTTACCTAACCTAACCTAACCTAGTCTAACCTAACCTAACCTTTGTGGCAGTCCTGCAATGACATTTTTCGGCATTGTGGTATTTCGGCGTTGTGAGGCGTCCCCTCGCGGGACTTGTGGGCCCACGCGGCACCCGTCGCTGAACTCTCACCGCACTCCGTCGCCGAACCCTTCGCCAAGAGACAAACTCCCGCGGAGGCCGGCGTCGCGGCTTAATTAATGTGTGGCGCCCTTCTAGAACTGACGAGCGTGGCTGGGGCCAGTCGCGTCATCCCGCGCCGACCAGACACCCGAAGCGTCGAGAACAGCGTCGCTCGTTCACGCGGCGGCCCGCGGAATTCCCAAGGCCACTCAGCGGTAGATAACGGCGCCGGGGCAGGACGATGCGCGGGTTGCGGAGGGGGGAGGGGGTAGCGACGACCCCTGTGATCCGGCCAGGCAGGCGTGGCATGCCTTAACGTCAGTGGCGGCCACGTGATGTGCGCCTGGCAGGGCCGCCAGCCAGCTCCGAATCTGGCGCGTGTCGCGGTCGTGTCTGCGTTCGTAACAATATGTAGTTTATACTTATTGCATAATTATCTGGCAAAGGAGACGGAGAACCAATTGAAATAATAAAAAAAACTGGAACATTTTTGGGTTTAAAGGCAATGCTGGTGGCTACTGCATGGTGATTCAAAATTCTTTCAGAAAAATTCATTTAATTTTATTTAACATTTAAATATCATGGAAATTCTGAGGACTTTAAAAGGCTAGCAATAATTCAATATTTTTATCTTAAAGTAATTGAACCATTTCACATAGTAGCCAGCAAAATTGACTTTAAATTTAAAAAAAGTTTGTTTTGTATTCCCTTTCATACTCCTTATCCATACTGCACAAAAACGTTAAAAATGAAACCTTAACTGCTAATTATGCAAAAACGATGATATATAAGTATACATACTCATACAAATTTGTGTAAGTTTAGCTACTCAAAAAGTCAGCGAGTTTAACAGTTTGAGACGTAAATATAAAATCACCTGGAATGGGATTTATACCCTTAACGCCTTTGTTCGCCTACGAACCACAAATTTAAAACTACATACATATATAGACCTACTTAACCTTAGCTGCGAAAAACTAGACAGTAAACTTTGTTTCCGAATAGCTAAAGGATCCTTGAATTTCAGGGCTGCATTCATTTAGGAACAGGTTGTGAAAGTATCTCGAATTATTTCCACGCTTGCACGACCTAGTGTAGCAACAAAGAAACACTTTTTCGGCAGAAATTTTTTTTGTGAGTAATTTTCCCGTTTTGCGTATACAGTTGTATTTTAAAATAAAATATTAAAATGAAGTAACTGGCTGTGTTTGTGATGGGAAGCTGTAGCATTACCAGCATATATTTGATTTTTAAAATATATAAATTCGAGGGAAATTGTTTTATGTAACATATCCAATAATATTTTAACCTAAATATTAAAATTAAGTAAGCAGTTAAAGGTGTTTCTGATGCAAAACTGTACCCTATCCAAAATATTTTTTTGATTTTGAAAATAATACTGGATACTTAATATGGAACATTTACCAAAGATGGGGCCACAAACACCTCAAAGGCCCAAGAATGCACGAAAGGACAAGAACTACCGATCCTTTAACGAGAAGCTGTTTCGCCGATTCTGCAAGACTCCTTTAAACTATTCGCAAGATCAACAAAAATGGCCGACATCTTTTAAGATGCACTGTACAAGGACCCATCAGGATTAGAAGGTTTTTAAATAATTGTTCAGAAACCGCATTAAATATTTAACCAAAAATCTGTAGAATTGACGGGGTGATTGAATTAATACAATGCGAATCGAGAATTGTGTTTATTTTAAAATATGGCTTTTTGAGTGGTTCAAGCATTTATCATTAGATTTTAAGATTGCAACCATTAAAGTTATTTTTCTGTAATCCATTGCCCTAGAGCTGACGTATGATGATTTTCGTCTTGTTTGTCTGAGACGATGGCGGCTTATGTCAGCTATATACGTAAATAAAACCATAGCAACATGACTGAATATTTATATTAAAACTGCTTTAAAACTCTGTTTCTTAAATTTCATCACCAGAATTGAAGCCTACAAACATCTAGCACAAGAGGGGGTCATGAACCCATAAACGACCTCAATTTTATAGCATCAGTAAAGGAACAAAAATATGTAGGCTATATTGGTCAACAAAAAACCGGCAAGAACAGCTGACACAATAGTAAAAAAATGTCCATCAAATTCGTACGTGAAGTAACAGTGTGTGTAATTCACGGTTTTTAAACTATTAAAAAAAAATCATTTTTTACCCAATTATGTGAGTAGTTATCTTGATTATTGTGGAGGAAAATACACACAAATGTGGGGAATTTCGTATGAAAATAGATTTCTTCTGAACATTTATAATATATAAATAGATGTACTACCAACGGGTTCATTCGCGAGGAAAGAATAATTCAAACGTGTTATTTAGATAGAAAAATATGGACAATTATTATTTAGTGATGAGTACTAAGTTACAGCTACATTAAAGATTCCTTGTTCAGGAGCAAGCCGAACATTTAGTGGAATCACTTGCTCGAAAACATTCTACGTGCACCTAATCATTCACATGCTTACCTACTCTCAAGTTGACGACAAACTAAACTCGTTTCAAAAACAACTTGAAACCGATTTAAAAAAAAAATACACAGGTAGCCTACTCAAGTTATTGCATGGGATTTATTTACAAAACATACAAATCTATTTTTTGTTAGTTGTTGAACGAGATTTTTTCAAGCATTTTTTTATTGTACAATATAAATACTTGTAATACATATAATTCTTGCTATGATTGGAACCGTTTGAGATATCACAAAAAAAGATGTAATTAATCGTTGGGTTACTAACTTGAAAATTGCCTGAATTTTAATTCAAGTCAATTCAAGTCAAGGCAGACATAGGCGAAAATTTTTGAAACGTTATATTATTTTGGTTTAGGTATTTTATTTGCTAACGTAAAAAAAAATATTAATATGAAATAGTTCGAATATAGATAGTATACGAACGTAAGTTTTATTTATTTGTATTGCTTTTTTAATTATAGGTGCATTGGTACGTTAACTGCGGTCAGTTTATGTACCGCAGCTGTTGGCAGGAAACCCCGCCACGGTGGCAGCCGGCCACTGCCTCTGTATTCACTCGGCGGCTCCATCTGAGCGTGGTCTGGGTCCCTGGCGAAGGCACGCGCCGACAAGATGGCGCGTGCGCCGCGTGTTCCCAGCGGGAAGCCTTCCTTTCACAGACGAGAGAGCCAAACGCCCGATCGTGCATCTTCGGGTTTTTTTGTAGGTTAGGTTAGCTACATTATAAATACTTTAAAACATTGTGGACGGTTGATTTGGTTAGGAATAGCTACATTAAAGATACTGTGAAATCATGTAAACGGTTTCCTAGCGCTGGAAAGCTACATATTAAAAAGTTATTTGCTAAGCAACCATAAAATGATTTTACAGTATTTTTAATGTAGCTATACTTACCTAATATAACCAACCATCCGCAATGTTTTAAAGTATTTATAATGTAGCTAACCTATCCTAATCGACCGCAAAATTTAATGCCACACCGGTTTATACAATGAGATAGAACGAAAAAATAAAGCTAGCATGAACTTCGGGGAACTTCGGGGAACTTCGGGTGTGGCTCTCTCGTCTGTGAAAAGAAGACTTCCCGTTCCCAGCAGCCAATCGCGCGAGAGCTGAACCCCGCCGGCTGAAATCTCCATGAGACTGCGTGGTCGTCGATCTCGGTGGCTAGCCCTCTCTATTTCTTTTTCTCTTATTCATTCTTTATCTCTCTCTTTTCTCTTTTATTTCTTTCTTTCTCTTTCTCTCTTGCTTTTCCTTTCTCTTCTCTTTCTCTCTTGTCTCTTTTTTTCCTCTCTCTCTCTCTCTCTCTCTCTAACTCTCTTTCTCTCTTCCTCGCTTCCTCCCTCGCTTTCTATCCTTTTCCCGTAATTTCTCACTTTCTCTCGAATTACTGCTGGAAGCAGAATTTATTACGTGTCCAGCTACACTCTGTCCAAGTCAAGTGGTGTCTTCATTGACAGGTGCTGTAAATGTACTTCTAGACTTTGACATTATGCTAGTGGGTTTTAGCAGCGTGGAAAAAAAAATTGGTTGTCTGTAAAGTCGGTTTACGGACGATAGATAACGTGACAACGTCATAACAAAACATTGATGAAATGATTGCATACTTTTATGAAATAAATTGAATCATTTTGTTAATAATAAAAGAATAAATACTTGAAATTATACTAGTATCGGATGTTTAAAATGCAAGAATAATTAACCTTTATTGCCGACATTTTTGTTGTAATAAGCAATGAAAACCACATTAACTTTTCACTTCACTTTATAAACAGTCGACGAAACAGTTCACGTGTATATGACTTGTAATTAATTTTAAAAACTGGCGTTTAACTTTAAAGTTTAAATATAATTATGAACAAGTTTTCATATAAATAAACTGTAATTAAATATCTATCATCAATTATATGAATCACCATAATTTTTTAGTCAATTGTAACATAAGCTATTATTACTGCACTCGCCGACAGATGCTACTTTAGTTTAATAATAAAAGAATAAGTACTTGAAATTATACTAGTAGTCAGATTCATTTTCTTACGTACATTTGACGTAGAAATTATTTCATATTACACATTTATAAACAAAGTTTTAAGATTTCACTTCTGTCGGCTCGGCGCAAGCGTACAATGAGCGTAACGGGACACATTTTCGTGCGTGCAGCCGGCGTTCATCGATTTATTAGACGTTGTCACGTCAAAATTGTAGTTTCGGTCGACTTTGCGGTCACCATCAGCAGGGTTGGTCTCCTACTGCGATCATTGGCCGTCTTTGCTTTTAATTTTTTTCGGCTGAAAGGCGAATTATTATGTTACCTTGATGGTGGCGAAGGCAGTTCGGACCGAAACGCTGGTGGAATCGCCATTTTTGACCCGGCTGAAACCCAATGGCAAGAAACCTCGCGATCCTTATTTTGAAGGTATAAATATTGTGTTAAAATAAAATCAACCGAATAATTGTTGATACATGGTTATAAATTACGGCTGTACATTGATTCGTGTTTGTTTCATTACGTGACGGTATTTGGCTGTCAAAATCTCTTGCAGCATCTGTTAAAAATGTATCAGGTTATCTTGAAAAGAGTGTAACCTTGGTCTCGTCATACGACTTAATTGTCCTGCCTACCCGGGCACACATACGGTGTGCAAAGCTTCCGAAGAACACACGCGAATTGATAACTGCTCTAGATATCCGAGTGGGGTCTGTTTACGAAAAGCATTCAAGAATACTCTGAGGGCTAATGAGTATTTTTGACGTGACAACGTCTAATAAATCGATGAACGCCGGCTGCACGCACTAAAAAGTGTCCCGTTACGCACATTGTCCCGTTACGCTCATTGTACGCTTGCGCCGCATCTATCTCTCTTCCACTCGATTGGAACAACCATCGATATGACTTTTTCGAGGCACATTAAACTTGAAACACTCCCATTCGTTTCCTACTTTTCCTATCATCGTCCTATCTTTAACAGAATAACACAGATTGGAAGAAGTTAAATAGCAAACATGTATAAAAGTTATAGTTAAAATAATCTGTGTAAGTGCAAATAAAAGTAAATTTATCAATTAAATTGTAGATTTCATTTCACTCCTTCTTTGAAACCATTCAAAATAGTGATAATTAAATAAAAATGATTCAATTTTATTCATAAAAGTATGCAATCATTTCATCAATGTTTTGTTATGACGTTGTCACGTTAAACTATCGTCCGTAAACCGACTTTACAGACAACCAATTTTTTTTGTGTTTCCGTATTTAGTTTTTTAACTGTAATTTTAATATAGCAAAAACGCATGTTTTCAGAGTAATTTTTAGGCATGAAAATCCCGGCAGAGTCTTAAAAAAACACTAAAGGACTTGCATCACACCTTCATCTACATTTCTCCGCCATATTTGGTCACCACTCATATTTCAGCACCAGCGAGAGTCGCACTTATCACTCCGCCTAATGCACACACCTGACTGGTGGGCCACTTAACGTCTCAACGACAATAGGGTCGTTAGAGGTGATGAGGTGACATTTACACGTGAATGGAGCATTGGTGGAATGAATGTTGAGGTTTGGTCGTTTGTGGAATAACGGGTGGGGGGGGGGGGGGACGCCCACCACAATGTCATGTATGTAAATAGTTAAATTTTAGTGCCATGTTTATGTACAGTGAAAGACAATTAGTTACTTTGAATGTGTGTATAATATATGGTGTAAATATGTTCTAGGTATAGACTCAAAACAAAAACATTGAGCCAAAAGAGGCTCCAAAAAACATTGCTAAAGGTTTTTTAAAATTTCCTTTAATTTAAATATTGTTTTACTATAACCATATCAGAAATGTATATATATATATGTGTATATATCAACTAAATTAGGTAAAAGAGCACTGAGTGCTGGAATGCCATGTTGCAATAACAAGATCTGTAAAGTGTAAAAAAGTGTGTCAATAAAAACCTATTGAATTGAATTGCACCCGGATCGAATTGATCTTGACCGAGAATCGTGTATGGTTCTTGAAGACTGGAACGTGGGAAACATGTGTTATTCGATGTTCACCGCGCGAGTAACGGGGATAAAGAAATACAAGCACACGTAGGTTTGGAGGGCATCATCTATCTGTCAGCAGGCTGATTAAAAAAAAATGTAACTGGGTTTGTTAATGCTTATTTATGTACTAGCAGATCAAACTGATTTCTACTTACAAATATAACACTTAAATGTTAATAAAGATCTCGAACTTTCGCCGCCATTATGAGCTTCTTGGATTGTGGACTTATTGATGTTTCGATCTACATCACAGTCGCCATCTTCAGGGTAGCAGTCTCCCACATAAACACAAATTTTAACAAAAAAAAACCGACTTAAGAAAAATTATTTCAAAACAAATTAATATGCACTAAAAAGTAAAAAAAAATAATAATTGCGTATTCTTCTACAACTTAATAATCAACTTACTTTTTCTACTCATCAATATGTAGGTACGATCTATGTGTTTACCACGCAAGAAGGTAGGTATAATGTAGTTACAATTATTGTTATTTTTGGAGTCGGTGTCACACTTCAAATCTAACTCAACGCATATCTACACCGTCCTTCTAACGGTACCTATAAGTCCTTGTGTTTAATATTGGCTATATTTTCGTATCACCGTTTGCTACATTATGTCTCAGCATGCTGTCGTATTAAAGTTCGTTTTTTTGGTATAATTAGTTTTTATTTATGTCGTTTCAAGGTCGCAGGTATTGTCACAGTATATTGTATAAAAGTTAATTTGTAGATGGGTTTAATTAGGTATTGGTATTCTGTCACAGTACTCACAGTAAATTGTCGTTCGTATAAAAGTTAATTTGCAAAAAAAAATATTTTTTAAAGTATTCTCGTATTATTATTATTATTGCTAGGAATATTGTAGTGTTTCCTTGGCTGACGCCGACTCCAAAAATAATAATAATTGTAACTACATTATACCTACCTTCTTGCGTTGTGAACACATATCGTACCTACATATTGATGAGTAGAAAAAGTAAGTTGATTATTAAGTTGTCGAAGAATGCGCAATTATTTTTTTTGCTTTTTAGTGCATATTAATTTGTTTTGGAGTAGTTTTTTAAGTAGGTTTTTTTGTTAAAATTTGTGTTAATTTTGTGATTATAAGTGGATCTGAAGTACACAAATTTGTCTGAATATGGGTAGACCTAAAAAACGTGCTGCTCATATGAGACAGTGCCGTTTAAATGAAACAAACGAAGTCAGGGAGAAAAACCTATTTAAACAGAGGAAATCTGCCTCGAGGACAATTTCATAAGAGACTTGCGAAGAGCGCAAAAATAGACTTTCGAAAATGCGGCTTTACATGAAAAAGTTTTGAACAGGGAAAATATCGAAAAACTTAGTCACCGTCTCAGCGTGATACACGATCTTCTATCCAACGAGACAGAAGAGCAACGTGCAAACCGTCTCAGCTTGATCCACGTTAAGGTAGGTAAAAAAAAAATCCGGATAGCCTATAAAAGATTCGGCCGAGTATTGTTAATTTGTTCCTAAGAATTGAAGAGTTCCGTTACTTTGTCATGGATCCCATAATCAGAACCTAACCAAACTTTCCTCAAACTATCCTTGAAGTACATCCTTTCCAATAAAAAAAGAATCATCAAAATCGGTTCACCCAGTCGAAAGTTCTGAGGTAACAAACATAAAATATATATATATAAAAATTCAGACGAATTGAGAACCTCCTCCTTTTTTGAAGTCGGTTAAAAATGACTGATACTGTGAAGATGGCGATTGCAATGTCTACCGAAAAGTCGGTGAACCCTGCACTTTCGATGCGGTCATATGTTATTTATTTTAAAGAAATTGTTTAAAATATCTGCGTCCTAGACTTCCATTGGAGCAATTCTTTAGACGGAAGTTTATTTTATACATAACGAAATTATATACATACCTGTGTGGTTGAACGACGTGGGTACAGGTTCAGTGGTGATAAATTAAGTAATGGATTGGGGGTTAGCTCGAACCCAGGACCCACACCTAAGGGAACACGGTCATCAAGAACCCGGTTTGCTATGGAGAAGATCTTTGTGTGTGTCAGCTGCGATTGTGACAGCTCTTCTGGCCGTTCAGTGTTGGACCCCTATCTTTCTCTCTCCCTCTCTTCGCCCTATTTTATTTTGTTCTTGTCTCGTTCTCTTCTTTCGTTCTGTGTTTATCTCGTGCTTTTGTCTCTTATCTTGTTCACTGACTCTGCTCTCGTTCTGGCTCTCTTCTCTCTCTCATCATCTCTCACGATTGTCTCTTTTTCTCTCTATCTTTATTTTTTCTTTATCCATCTTTATCTTTCCATATGTTTCTCTCTGTATAGTTTTAGTTTATTTTTTCCCCATTTTCCTTCCATGTTTTCTTTTTTTTTCTTTCCTTTTTCCCCTATTTTTTTTCCTGTTATATCTATGGCACCGAGGTTTTCTGCTGGTATCGCGGTCTCGCCCCAAACATGTGGCATAGACCGCACGCGCAAGCTAAACTCATGGTCGCGACTTTGTATCGCTTACTTGCCAACTACATCTGTCAGAAATGTGCTTCATGGAGTACTACAGTTGTCTTGATGTAAGCTTTTGGACATACGCCGTTGCTAAGCACATGTATGCACGTATGTCTGTAGAAGAAAACTACAAAAAACACAAAAGACAAAAAAAAATTAAGCAAAAAATTTCTGTCAACAGGATATAAACACCACATAATATTCCATAACAGGAATATGGTCAACAAACAAAGAAAAAATTGGACTGACAGAACGAAAAAAAAAACACAAATGATGACAGCACAAAAATATTGAACCCAAAAAAAAATTCAGCACAACATTTTGAAACGAGACAAAAAAAACACAGCAAAACGAAAAGACGAAACAAACACAATATTTTTCCAAAAAACAGAAGAGAACGAACCCCCCCCCCCCCCTCACAAATGATGACAGCACAAAAATATTGAACCCAAAAAAATTCAGCACAACAGTTGAAACGAGACAAAAAAACACGACAAAACTAAGAGACGAAACAAACACAGTAGTTATCTGAAACAGAAACAAGCAAAGATAATATCACTACGGTCAGTGGCGTAGCCAGGATTTGTGTATGGGGGGTGTTAAGAAGCATGCCCCCCCCCCCCCCCCCCCCGTATTAAAGCGGGGAGTCCGGGGGTCCTCCCCCGGAAAAATTTGGATTTTAAGGTGTAAAATAGTGCTATGTTAGCAGTTTTCGGTTCTTAAATTTAAATATTGTAATGGTAAAATTTTTATTAATTTTAAAATGGAATTTGTTTGAGTGATGAATAAGAAATTAATTAAAGATTTGAACCTCTAAACCCCCCCCCCCCCCTGGCTACGCCCCTGACTACGGTTGTGAATCGCTCGGGGTGTCGGACGCACGGACTGCAAGTCCGGCTAGGATGATGGGGAGGGAGGATGCGGGCGGAGAGGCAGGGTGACGTCACGGCCGGCGTGGGAGTAGCCTCGCCGGCCGGCACAGACCCGTGCAGAGCGCAGAGACCGGCTCAGTGCGCGCTGGCGTGTCGCGACGGGCGGGTGTACTGCGCTACGAGCTGGGGAACCACGGGCCGTGCGGGCGACAGGCGACCATGGAGGAGCACATGTGGAAGCAGTTCTACGAGAAGATGAAGGCGGAGGAAGGCAGCGCCGAGCGGATGGAGAGGTGAATACACACGTCCACGGAAAAAAAAATTACTGCTTGTTTGTGCGCGGTGCTCTTACACGACGCGACAAGATGACGGTTTTTTTTTTTTTTTTTTATCTTTACCTACCCGGTTCCTTGAAAAACTTAGGCAGACAATTGTTTCTTACTGCGTATCCAGTTTATATAAAAGTTTTTGACGTGCGAAACGTCTTATAAATCGATGAACGCCGGCTGCACGCACGAAAAAGCATGACTCATTGTCACGTTCCGCCTGAGCCGAGCGTGCAAGAACCGGCCAACCACCGTGCAGAGAAAATCTTCTATAATATCTAACAGGTTAAGGCGGGCTTTTTAACTAATTTTTCGTGATTATTTTTAAACAATATATTTAAATTAAATTTGCAAAAAACTGTAAATAATATTTGAAAATTAAAAAGTAGACTATGCAATTTTTCTTCAATTTTTTCTTATGACGTTATCACGTAAAATTATCGTCCGTAAACCGACTTTACAGACAACCCACTTTTAATTTTAATAATTATTTTCAATATCGTAACTATTTTGTGTATGGTACAGTTTTGCATCACAAGCACATTTAACTGCTCACTTTATTTTAATGTTTTAAGTTAAAATACTATTGGATATGTTAACCGTAACAATTGCTTCCGTAAAAGAAAATCTCAAGGTTAAATACATATTTTTCCAAATCAAATATATTTGGGTAATTCGACAGCTTTCCATCACACACATTTCCTTTACTTATTTTAATGTTTTATTTTAAAACACAACTCGATATATTCACGCACATACATCAATTGTAACTTAGGAAACAAAACAAGGTACTTAGATAGTTTATCATAAATCAACCTCTTTGCGATTGAGGGATAACATGTTTTGTGTGTTTGGCTATATTAACTGAATAAACAATTTTATGGGAAGCCTAAGATGTAGGCCTACATCAAGTTCTGTCCCTGCCCGAACACGTCCGAATATTCACCTTCGGCCAACCTCGGGTTTATTTTTATATATTTATATTTCTCTGTTTATTTTAATGTAGCTATACTAACCTAACTAACCGTCCATAGTGTTTTAAAGTGTTTTAATGTAGCTAACCTAACCGACCACTTTTAATATTTGAATTCATTTTTCCTGCGCAAAAGTAAAACAAATCCCGAGGTTGGACGAAGGTGAATATTCGGGCGTGTTCGGGCAGGGACAGAACTTGATATACATCTTAGGGCTTAGGCTTCTCCAATTTTATACAATCTATTTGGCTAGCTAATACTGTTTGTGGAAGGCCAACAATTGTACACGTCCTTACTGCTCTGTAGTACACAGCAAGTACGGGATGTCGCAAGCGTGTATCCGAGTTCGGATACGGCCGTACTGTACAACTGTTTACGTCGAGCGAGTGGCTGTGCTGTACCGTAAATCATACTTGCTTGTGTTCATGCGACCAGTCAAAAAATTGGTTGTCTGTAAGTCTGTTTACGGACGATAGTTTAACGTGACAACGTCATAACAAAAGATTGATGAAATGATTGCATACTTTTATGAATAAAATTGAATAATTTTTATTGAATTATCACTATTTTGTAGGGATACAAAGAAGGAGTGAAATTAAATCTACAATTTAATTGATAAATTTAATTTTTATTTGCACTCATTAATTCAAATATGTTTATTACTTTAACGAACAGACTATTTTAACTATAACTTTTATACATGTTTGCTATTTAACTTCTTCCAATCAGTGTTATTCTGTTAAGGATAGGACGATGATAGGAAAAGTAGGAAACGAATGGGAGTGTTTAAGTTTAATGTGCCACGAAAAAGTCAAATCGATGGTTGTTCCAATCAGAAGAGTCTAGCGACAGCAATGCTACCTTCCTGCAACTATGCCGCACCGCTTACGCTCGTTCCGGGGCCGGCTGCCGCTCCACTCAGGCTCGTTCCGGGGCCTGCGGCACGATCATATCATCTGAAACTTCCAATTATCAAATACGGCCTCGTGGCTGAGCGCTCAGCGGCGCTATCATCTAATCGTAAGGTTGACGGTTCGAATCCCGGCAGGTACGAATTTTTTTTTGTACTTGTAAAAATAAATATGATCACGTAACATTTCAAAAGTAATAAATATATTTGAATAATGAATGCAAATAAAAGTAAATTTATTAATTAAATTGTAATTTTCAGGTAAGGACATGATAACTAATGGTCAATTAGGTTAGGTTAGCTACATTATAAATACTTTAAAACTTTGTGGACGGTTGATTTGGTTAGGATAGCTACATTAAAGATACTGTGAAATCATGTAAACTGTTTCCTAGCGCTGGATAGCTACATATTAAAATGTTTTTTGCTAAGCAACCATAAAATGATTTTACAGTATTTTTAATGTAGCTATACTTACCTAATATAACCAACCATCCACTAAACAGTCTATGTGGCATTTTTATACTGGAGAGAAAAAACGCGCGCTTAAAAATAAAAAAAACATCCAGGGGGTAGGCGCTCCCGATCGGCTAACTTCGGAAAGGATCGGCATTTGCGGCCAGTTGCAGGAAGGTAGCATTGCTGTCGCTAGACTCTTGTTTCCAATCGAGTGGAAGAGAGATAGATGCGGCGCAAGCGTACAATGAGCGTAACGGAACAATGAGCGTAACGGAACAATGCGCGTAACGGGACAATGAGTCATCCTTTTTCGTGCATGCAGCCGGCGTTCATCGATTTATTAGACGTTGTCAAGTCAAAATTATATGTGAGGATAGTTTCTGTGACGTAATTAGTTGCCTTGGTGATATTCATGTGTATCTGAATCTCTGCCAAGCGATTATGGTCATCACGTGCTTATTAAGGTCCAACTGTGATACTAATGTAGATATCCTTTCACAGTTTTTAAATTCGTCCTGACGAATACGTTCTTTACATGATTCATGCAATGGATAATTTTGATTTAATGCCTTTTTTTGTTCATAAGCCATTGCAGTTTTGCATTGTTAGTCATGGAAAATTCCGAAAAAAAAATTAATAAAGATAAAAAAAATATTCACAAAACAGGACAAGTCTTGTTTTCTGTGAAATTTTTATCATAATTTTTTTTTCTCGGAATTTTTCCATGACATAAAGTGCAAAACTGCATTGGCGTATGTCCAAAAAAACTGCATTAAATCCCTAACGAAATTTCAGCATTGCGGCTGCATAGTTGAACGTTGGGTAAATCCGAAATAAATTGAAATGGAACGTTTGTCTCGTCGGTAGCCGGATTATAGGGACGCAAATGAAAAAACATCATGGCCAGTCAGATCCTCAAATAATATAGACTAAGTTCTTAAGTGTTTGAATGGTTTGGTATTCGAGGAAAGAGATTCGAAGAAACACAATTGTGGAAGAAGAATTCAGAAATTAAATCTCTAGCACATGTGTAGTTGACGAGAACTTTATTATCTCTACATTAGCTGTGGAAGTAATGTTTTTATCTGCTATGGATTGCAATCCTCTGTGAATGTTTTTGTACTATTTTTGATATCTTTTGTAATATTCTTGACACAAATGTCCTAAACATGTAAAAGTGACTTTAAATTTCAAAATAAAAAATCAACGTGTTAAATGTTTAGTAAAAACTTAGGTTATTGGGTTTTTGCTCATTGACTCTTGGGATATAGATTCGGATTCTCGGTGACACGAAATGAGTTTAAGAAACGAGTGATATGGCAAAGAGCTTGAAATAGGTTTCGCTTCAGGTTTTCCTCGTGGAAACCTGTTCCATAAAAGTAGAGAGTTACTTCTAAACATATTTTATTACGTGGTTTCTGCGTACGTAAAGACTTGGCTTGTGTGGCTGTAGGAAAATGTAGTAAGAGTGAATAATGTTAATTTTTAACACTACCGATCAATTAATTTGTGTGTACAAGGGATATTATGACTACAGCAACAAATATTATGCCTGAAAAATTTTACTACTAAAGGTTGTCGATTTTGGCGAGGATGCGTTTAAGATAGTACTTTGAATCTATATTGGAATCAGTCTTTGCTTTATAGATGTAAGTGTCCCGTGTGAAACCCGGAGTATACTTATCAGTCGGGCTACCGGAGGAAAAAGTTGCTTCAATCAGAAATTTACTTCCTTGATTTTTGTTGTATTAGTCAACACACATAACCAAAGGTATTTTTTTTTTTTTTTTTTTCAGTTTAGCTTTCGATTCTTTTTCCCCAGCTCTCCGCCGTGGTATGACGTTGAACTCGTCAACCATAGATCTGTTTTCCGTGGATCCACAGCAATATCTCAATGCGAAATATTTAATATACGTCCTGCATTGTCGTCGTGCGTTGCCCGCAATTAATGAACTCTCTGTTAACGCATTATGTCCGAATAAAAAATTTTATTTTATTTTTTTTACAGAATTTTCTTTTGCGAATGCCGTGATCTTCAGTGCGTGTGTGCTTTCGTTATTATTATTTTTTTTTTCCCTTCCACCCTTCAGTTTGTGAATGGTGTGTTTGGCAGCGCGTACAAGCCCACTCAAAGATGTATAACAGTGACCACGTGTGGTGAGAGAAGACTGTGTAGTCTTGCAGCTCACCGGCTTGTTTCGAACGCTGCTGAGGAACACGAAAGGCCCACAACTCGGCTTCGCTCGACTGCGTCAGCTGTTATATTTAATGGCGCGCGCGCGCTTGGACTTGGGCCCCCGAGATAACAACGGCTCTGGCCAGTCGTTCGATCGTTCGAAGCCATCATTGTCGTCGCAGCAGCGTGTGTCGCGGTGTCGTCGGAAACCGACCAGCGGGCCCGTGGAGAGTCTCTGGCGACGGGAGTAGCCGTCATCTGTTCCGACGACTAGGGCCTGGAAGAGGGATGGCAAGGAAAACGTGACAAAGCCATAACAAAACATTAATGAAATGATTGCATACTTTTATGAATAAAATTCAATCATTTTTATTGAATTATCACTATTTTGTATGTATACAAAGAAGGAGTGAAATGAAATCTCCAATTTAATTGATACATTTACTTTTATTTGCACTCATTAATTCAAATATGTTTATTACATTAACGAAGAGATTATTTTAACTATAACTTTTAAACATGTTTGCTATTTAACTTCTTCCAATCTGTGTTATTCTGTTACGGATAGGACGATGATAGGAAAAGTAGGAAACGAATGGGAGTGTTTCAAAGTTTAATGTGCCTCGAAAAAGTCAAATCGATGGTTGTTCCAATCGAGTGGAAGAGAGATAGATGTGGCGCAAGCGTACAATGAGCGTAACGGGACACAACGTAACGGGACAATGTGCGTAACGGGACAATGTGCGTAACGGGACACATTTCGTGCGTGCAGCCGGCGTTCATCAATTTATTAGACGTTGTCACGTCAAAAAAAAGTTTTTTTTTGTCTGTAAATTCAGTTTACGGACGATAATTTTACGTGATAACATCATAAGAAAACATTGATGAAAATTTGCATACTTTTTAATTTTCAAATGTTACTTACAGATTTTGCAAATTTAATTTGAATAATTTGTTTAAATATAATCACGAACAATTAGTTGAAAAGCCCGCCTTAACCTGTTTGATATTATCTTTGAATATTTATACTGTATAGAAGTCGCGAGTGGATAGGATTTACTCTACGTTTTTCAGGAGCGTATGATAAGCAGCTTGGGAACTTCACCGCTGCAGTGCGCTGCTGTATCGTCTTAGTTGTTATTTACACGTTAGAGCGCAGCACTGTCGCCCGCTGTCATTCCCTGCACCCCCCACCTATCATTAACTGCAGCTCAAGGCCGTTCAACGGGAGGGGGAAGGGGTGTTTGAAGAGTTCGACACTTGTCCGCTAGGGACCACCACAAGTCGATGCCCTAGAGATGGTGGAGATTGCGGCGGTGAATTAACCAACTACCTCAAAACCGTATTAGAAATTTTAACCTGGGCTGGCGACTTCTATACAGTATATATATTCAAAGATATTATAGAAGATTTTCTCGCACGGTGGTTGGCCGGTTCTTGCACGCTCGGCTCTGGCGGAAAGTGACAGTGAGTCGTGCTTTTTCGTGCGCGCAGCCGGCGTTCATCGATTTATAAGACGTTATCACGCCAATAAGGATTGTGGCGGAGCGGCAAAATATTCCGGGCCCTGGAATCTTGAGGTTGAGTTTCGCGATATTAATTTTAATTCGTGAGTGTGTATTTATAGCAAGACGAAAATTACGATGCATGTGAAAAAAAAAAAAATACAAGTATAGCAATACATGCAGATAGCAACATTTACTGTCTCTTAAGAATGTTTATTTTAAATTTAGGGTTTTTAAAAGTTGTTACTTTAACAAGTAGGAGAGGCCGCCGGGAAAAAAAAAATATTTTGAGGGTACTACTGCTATTAATAATTCGTAATTTAGGTTGTAATTGCGGTAAAAAGAAAGATGTTATAGATTTCATTTTAATCCAGAAAAAGGGGGGGGGGGGGGACTCGGAATACGCTCTATGCGTGTTGCAAATATGTTGACGTGAATATCGAGGTCGGACAGATGATGAAATGAATGAGATAGGGGACTGTGGAATCGAATCCCCGTGGAAGCATTTGGGACTGTGATGCCTGTCCAGCAGTTCATTTGGTAGTGTGGTGTGTGGATACTATAGAACTGTATTGCTGAATATATATATATATATATATATATATATATATATATATATAGTACTTTAGCACATGGCGCGTCCGAAATGCGGAAAGAGATTGGATATGACGGTGAAGCCATAAAATACAACAATATTAACAAACAGTAAACTGTTTACACAAACTAGCTGCAATACCAGACGGTCATTGTCTCTCCCTGCAGTTCACGGCACTAATAAAATACAAGGGAATCCTTTTCACAGACGAGAGAGCCAAACTCCCGATCGTGCATCTTCTGTTTTTTTTTGTTCATTGTAAATAAATATGGCGGTGTTGATAAAAGGATACTAATGGTCAATTAGGTTAGGTTAGCTATATTATAAATACTTTAAAAATCGTGGACGTTTGATACGGAAAAAAACATGAACTTCGGGAACTTCGGGTTTTGGCTCTCGTCTGTGAAAAGAAGGCTTCCAAAAATACAAAGTCATACCACAGCATACACGACAAACAATACACGACAAAATATAGGTAGTAGCGTGGGGGGGAAAGTAGCCCGAAAAACCGCACAAGGGGAGAATAGTCTGCGTGATGACGCGTTTTTCACGACGGAGGGGAAAAGAAAGACGGAGGGAGGGATAGGTTACCGAGAAAGGCAGCCAATGACGAATGTGCCGGGCTCCTGTCGGCAGGGGATGTGACGTCACCGCGCGAGCTGATGTAACCGCGGCTGTGGTCTCTGCCGTCACGCTCTGTGTTCTCTCTCAGCCGGGGCGGAACAGCTGTGGAGTTTCTTGGCGCGGAGTCAAGTTCACCGTTCCAGTTTGGGAAGCCTAAGATGTACATCAAGTTCTGTCCCTGCCCGAACACGTCCGAATATTCACCCTCGGCCAACCTCGGGTTTATTTATATTTCTCTGTTTATTTTAATGTAGCTATACTAACCTAACTAACCGTCCATAGTGTTTTAAAGTGTTTTCATGTAGCTAACTTAACCGACCAATTTTAATATTTGAATTCATTTTTCCTGTGCAAAAATAAAAATAAAAATCCCGAGGTTGGCCGAAGGTGAATATTCATTCGGGCGTGTTCGGCAGGGACAGAACTTGATGTACATCTTAGGCTTCTTTTCCCAGTTTCACGGTAACGATATTGCAAGCCCAAGCTGATTCCTCAGTGAAGGGACTGGGACACTTACAACCCCCCCCCCCCCTTTTTTTTTTCTCATCACCCGGATTTACGCTTACTTTCTTTAGTTGACGGCTTTTATTAACATACCAGTTATTTAATTCCATCGACTGAATTCATGAATACCTTAAGAGCTCACTTCCAATAATAAGATATAATAAAAAATTAAGAAATATTAAAATGCTTCACATGTAATATCAAATAAAATTTTTATTTTAGATCAGATGTCAGCTACGTTTTTGTTCATTTAACTTTCCACTTGGAGAAAAATACACAAAAAAACAAACATTTTAGAACATTCAAAGTAATTTTTTTCTACAAATTAATTATTCTTGTTTGCCAAAATCAAATTTGAAAGCCATCTCCGAATTAGTTGCATAGTTTTGAGGGTATATTCGATAGCTGCGAAAACACCAGGGAATCTCCTAAATGTTTGATGTAATATTTCGTTCGAGAAAACGTGGAATACGTAAACGAAACCAAAATCTTATAAAGGACCGGACGTTTCAGTCACTTGAAGTATCAAAATGGCTGGACCTGTGACGTGCTGATGTAAGCAATTCAAAGGATTTAATTCGATAAAAAAAAAGTTGGGCGTTATGTGTAACATAATTTGATTGGGTGATATATATATTTTACTCGCTCGTGATTCTCTGCGTTAGCAACGTTAATAAGGGAGAAAGAGAGATGAACCGAAAGTCGCCATATTTGTTTTAACAGCATTAATACTATTACTTTTTTATCGTTAAATATTGGAAATTTTCCTTCGTTAAGGCACAGAACACACATCAATGAATCTGACACTATTACAGTCGTAATCATTCTCATAAGCGAAGAGAAGCAACAAGTGACTATGTATGCTTTAACTGTTGAAACTTAGTGATGTGTCCGAGGCAGTGGCGTAGCCAGGATTTGCGTATGGGGGGTGTTAAGAAGCATAGCCCCCCCCCCCGTATTAAAGCGGGGGGTCCGGGGGTCCTCCCCCGGGAAAATTTGGATTTTAAGGTGTATAATAGTGCTATTTTAGCAGTTTTCGGTACTTAAATTTAAATATTGTAATGGTAAAAATTTTATTAATTTTAATATGAAATTTGTTTGAGTGATGAATAAGAAATTAATTAAAGATTTGGAGCTAAGGGGGGGGTTCGAACCCCTAAAACCCCCCCCCTGGCTACGCCCCTGGTCCGAGGTGTGTTGTCCCGTCCTACCCGGGCACACACACGGTGCGCAGAGCTTCAGGAAAAACAACGCGATTTGATAACTACTCAAGATATTCGAGTGGGGTCTACTTAACTAAAGCATTTAAGAGTTCGCTGAGGGCCGAAAAGTACTTTTGATTTTGGATTAAGTTTATAAACCGTGTTTTTAGAAGAGTTAAAATGGCTAAAACGCAAGTTTTCTCGGTAATTTTTAGACGTAAAACAACCTTTACAGATTCTTGAAATCACTTACGGAACTTGCATCACCCCTTCATATTCATTTCTCCGCCATATAATGTTACGGTCACAACTCAAATTTCACAGTTGTCCTGTGACGACGAGAAGACTGCGCGCCAGTCCAGAGGAGACACCGCGCTAGAAGCACCAGCGAGCGTCGCGCTTATCATCCCGCCTCACTAACACAGACACACCCCTGACGAGGCGGGCCCCTTAATTCACCGCCTGTCTTAAGGCGCCGGTGACTGCGAACCAGCGGTGGACCGGAACCAGCGGGCGCAGCGCGGTGAAAGTGTTTCACCGCCGTTGCTGACTGCAAGGTCAAGACATTGTACAGGATGTCCATAAAAGAATGACCCAGTCTCAATGGAATAACAGTTTAATTTAGACTATTTATAACACATACATCAAATTGAAAGTGAACCAACCTATTTTTTCTTAAAAAATTTTAATATGTGCATTTTTAGTTATACGGAACACATTTAACCTGAAGCCCAAATCTTTTCACAATTTTTTGGTTAACACGCCCGGAGTAATGGAAGTTATAGCCTCTTCAGGTCTGTATCTCGACTTTGGCAAATCATTAGGTAGCAGCGGATCGTAGACACGATATTTTATGTAAGCCCCGAACGAAAAAAAATCGCATGGCGTTATGTCAGGTGAACGTGGAGGCCAGCGAATAAGAGCTCTGTCGTCTCGACCATTACGACCAATCCAACGGTCTGGGACTTCGACGTACAACCACTCTCGTACGAAGAGATTCTAATGGGAGGGGCTCCATCCTGTTGCCAAATAAAGTTTACGGGTCCACCCTCCACTAATTGGGGAAATTAAGCTTAGGAATGGCCGTTTTACGTAGGTGGCGCTGCAAGCGAGAAAACAACAAAGCAGCATTCGCGCATGCGCTTTTATAAAACTGTTTGAGTTACACTTTAATTTTGACCTTGAACCAACACACTACAACTCTTACAGTTGAGACTATTAAAAGTTATAACTGTGATAGTCTTTTATGGACGTGCTGTACTACCGTGGCCACGATTTTTTCCGTTCGGAGTTGTTGACGCAACCTATGGAAATCTTTTGGGCTTATCTCTGAAGTGTCATAACACTGAATTGTATTTCTCAAGATTTATTTTAATCATGACTGTATTTAAGTACTATAAATAAAAAAGTGTTTTTTTTATCGTAACAGATATATTAATTTAATCATAAATTCATAATCTCTACTTGCTTCGTATGATGTTTTCTTTATTTTAAAGTTTCTGCTTCGTACTTAATGATACCTTTGTTATAAACATACACAGTGGCGGATTTACCAGTAGGCTGAGTAGGCTTGAGCCTAGGGCGGCAGATTTTTGGGGCGGCAAATTTGGGGACCGATTTTTTTTTTTTGCTACCTCATAGAAATCAAAAATATTTCTGCATGACGGTTTTCTGTTTTCTGATGTTTTACAAATAGAAGTCTGCAACAAATTTTGCCGATGACTTTCCCCTCTCCCTTGTCATTGTACGTTCCGTGAATCCGTGTAGCAAACTTCCATATTCCAGAGTAAAACAGCTAGTTCGCTAGTCAGTAAATGCGAATTTTAATGGACAAGGCCTCGGTTGGCACTACACGCCCAAGACAACTATGGTCCCGGGAAAAATGTGACTACCCAAGGTCAGAAGGGCCCCTCCGCCCTCCCTCCGCCGCTATCCCTTCCGCCAGACTGTCCCCTCCCTTCTCCTAGTCCGCCTCAAGGGTCGAACCGCGTCATGTCGCGGGTGGGGCGGCAATTAGAGCTGTTACCTCGGGAGTCGGGACCACAGTTGTCTTACGCGTGTATTGCATAACGAATTGATATTTCTACGTAGGTGTGTCGTGTGGACTGTTATTTTTCGAAGTGTTTCGTGAATTGTATCATTGTATGAATATTTTCACAGCACCGGTAAGTAAAAACTTTTTATAATCATAATACATTATAATAAAGCATCTGTAACGATAACGAATAAATTTATTGAAAAAGCCCTGCAATAATATTTTTCATTTTGAAGCTTGGAACATGGTCACGTTAAATTTAGAACATTTTCATATTAACTATAAATAGTATTCTAAAAGATTGCTCATGGTTATCTTGTCATTTTGTCTTTTTCAATGAAGCAAACATCAAAAAATAGAAATAATAATTCACAATAAACAATTCATCGGAAACCATGCAAAGAAATTTTAATTTTTTCGTGATAGCATTAAAAAAATACGTTTTTACGTTAACTATTTATTATGTGAATTCTGAATGAAGGATAGGGGTGAGCAGGGTAACGTGGCCATCCTAAGATAAAACGATACATAAATTGTATATTGTAATTAAAATCAAAATATAAAATAACCCTTCAATAATATAGTTTTCGTACAATCAAAACACCATTAAAATGTAAATATTGGAGCGACTCATGTTTGTTTTTTGTTTGCCCGTCGCACTAATCGGGTAAATGATATGACATTTTTTTTTTTCATTTTTCTTTTATCTTAAGGAAACTAAATCACGGGATACCATTTCCGGCCACCTGCACTTGTTTGTGAAATATGAGCCGTCCTTGAGATACTGCCACCTTATCTGCCAAGCCTCTCCTGCTGGCAAATTTTTGTGTAAGGTCGTTCCCCACACGAAAACAACACACACATTGCAAAACACGTTAGAAATTTACAGTGTAGATTAAAAAAAAATGTTAAATGTTCAATAGTTTGTTTTATTATTTAGTAATACATAAATAGAGCTAAGTATATACAGTTCGGGCAAAGTGAACATGCGGTGGTGGCTGGCCACTTTGCCCTCTGAGACGCCATTACAAAAAAACTAGCAAAAAAAAAGACATCTTCTACAGTTATTAATATGTGGTATTAAAGTTTAAAACATGCTAATTTGGATAGGCTATATTAAATAATTATGGCATTACTGTGTATTTAATAATGATCAACAGTAATTATTACTTACCTTACATGTTACATCAGAAATAGTAAAACCAGTAAAACCTTAATAAAACAAATAACTTTCACTGCAAACAGACCGGGTGCTCTCAGAACACTAATGGCGTCTCTTACAAATGTTTCACATCCTCGCTACCAAACTTCATCACTCTCCAGCTGAGTAACAGCCAATGGCCACTTTGCTCGCTCTGGCTACGTTACCCTGCCCTCCCCTATCGCTGCTTGTGTACGAAAAATAAACTTGTTAATTTAATCCTTTCCATTTCAGTTCCTGAAGAAAAAATTGTGAAAATGAGTGATGGGAGAAAGCGACTTAGTGGAGCGGAGTACAAAAAGAAGGCCAAAATAAAAAAAAGAAGAACAAGAGCAAATTATACGAAAAACCACAAAAATTGACAGTTTTTTTAAAAATGAAAATTGGGTCGAAAAAACGGGAACTTCAACAATGCAATCTGGAAAGGATGAAACGGACTTTAATTCTGCTGCCCAACTGTCATCTGTTGAACTATCGACTAAAGAAAAAACTGATGATTATGTTCTTGACGACGAGTGCTCCAAAATTGAAGATGCCTCTCAGACCGAATCGTTAAATGATGACCAAAAGCAAACAACTGTAGATCAAAACAAAGATCCAGCTTTATGGGAAATTAACGATACTTTAAGGGAAATTATTGCAAGATGCGGCTTTTATCAAAACAAGTCTTCTGACTTCTCTAAAAGTGGAAAACTATATGCTGATCAACGTCGTTTCTTGCCAGTGAGTATCTTTCAAAGAAAAATGAAAAACAATGAAGTGAAGGACCGAAATTGGCTGGTTTACTCTGAAAGTAAGAGTTCCGTATATTGCGGACCATGTTTAGCATTCGGTCCATTGGAGAATAAAACTCAGTTCGAGAACGAAGGATTTAATGACTGGAAAAATGCAGAACACCGAGTAGCTCAGCATGAAAACTCTGCGCGTCATAAATCCAGTATCCTTAGTCTGAAAGCTAGAAGTGCGATTGATGGTCGAATCGACAATTTACTGCATTTGCAAATTGATGAAGAAATTACTTATTGGAGAAATGTTCTGAAAAGGGTTGTTGCTGTAGTGAAGCGGCTGTGTTCAAGAGGTCTCGCTTTTAGAGGAAAAAGTGAAAAGTTCGGTGATCCACACAACGGAAATTATTTTATGATTCTGGAACTGTTAGCTGAGTTTGATCCTTTCTTAGCCAGTCATATTGAACGATTTGGGAATCAAGGATCCGGAAGTACCAGTTACTTATCGAAGACCGTTTGTGATGAATTTATACTTTTGATGTGCCATAAAGTCTTGAAGCAAATTGGAGACGAGATAAGAAGGGAGAAATACTTTTCCTTAATCATAGATTCAACACCGGATATAGCACATGTGGACCAGCTCACCTTCGTGATTCGGTATGTTTTAGAAACAGGAGAACCCTGTGAAAGATTCCTCAAGTTTTTGCCCTCAGTGGGACATAAAGCTGAAGAAATGTTTGCTGCCATTACTTCGGAACTAAAAACCTTGGGTTTGAACATTGAAGACTGCCGTGGACAATCGTATGACAATGCCGCAAATATGTCTGGCATATACAATGGCTTACAGGCTAAAATTCAAAGTCAAGCACCGTTTGCTTTTTTCGTTCCTTGCTCTGCCCATTCTTTAAATTTAGTGGCAACTGCGACTGCTGAATCTTGCACAGAAGCTTGTCGATTCTTCATGTTGCTCCAAGAAATATACGTTTTTTTTTTCAAGTTCAACACAACGCTGGAAGATATTGATGACTGAAGTCGGAGAAGGCAAAACAGTCAAGAGAGTAAACCTCACACGTTGGTCAGCTAGAGAGGATGCATGCAGAAGTTTGAGAGATTCGTGGCACGAAGTCATTAAAGCTTTGGAAACAATCAGGAATGACTGCGCCGAAAAGCCTGTCACAAGAAATGAAGCAATGGGAATTCTTTCAAAATTAAAAAAACTGGAAACAGCGTTAATGGTTGTTGTGTGGAATGTTTTTTGGAAAGAATAAACAAAGTAAATGTTCAAATCCAGGCTTCTACCGTAGATTTGATTACTGTAGCCGATCTTTATGAATCTCTTCGCAAGTTTTTCGTAGAGCAACGAGAAAACTTCAAGTATTTCGAAGAAATGGCAATGGAATTAAGTGCGTCGAAGCAGTACACAAAAGACTTGGGAAAAAGTCAACTGAAAAGAAAAAAATTTGCTGATGAAACACCCGATGAAGAAATGAGTATGACAGCGAGTGATACTAGCGATACTTTCAGGGTTAATACATTTCTCGTCATCATTGATAGACTCGTATCCGAATTAGAAAAAAGGAAGAAGGCATACGACAATTTCAATGAAAAATTTTCATTTCTGACCAAAATGAGCGAGTTATCATTATCAACCCTTACGAAAAAGGCTCTGTCCTTAGAAAAAATGTATCCTAATGATTTAGAGACTGAGTTGGTTCAATAATGCATACATTTTCAAAGCCACATATCTTCGCAAAGCATTCTGGTAAAACCAGATTTTACATCATTACAGAGTCTATCTTCGTTTCTGCGAAAACAAAGTTTGCAGAACGTTTATCCGAACTTGGACATAGCCCTTCGTATGGCCTTATGTACACCAGCGACAAATTGTTCGGGTGAGAGAAGTTTTTCTTGTCTAAAAAGGGTAAAAAATTATCTGAGATCGACCTTGAGCCAAGAAAAATTAAACGCTTTAGCACTTTTGTGCATAGAGTCGGAATTAATGAACAATATTACTTACGACGATATAATCGATGATTTTGCCAACAAAAAATCGCGCAAAAAGGGATTGTAACGAACTTAATCTAGGACATGAAAATTGTAGAGGCAAGAGCGGCAAAAACTTTGCAGCCTATACCTGGAAAATTTGTAAATCCGCCACTGAACATACATACATATTTACACGCATAGTTCCAGGAAGCATTTTGTCACTAATACGGGAGTCAATTCCTTAAAGTTGCATGGAAAGGGATCAAGATTCGGTGGTGAAGAAATTTCAAAAGTCCCAAGAATGTTTTAACATACAACGTCATCTTCGTGGTATAGCGTGGCTTAAGTAAAATTAGTATCACACATTATTTTTTATGTAGACTATACACAGTCTAGGGTTGAATTGATCTAATTAGTACGTTTTGGTTTTAAGAACCACATTCATGTTTACCGATAATTCAGCCTAAACGCGGCATGTTCTTTGCAACGACAAAGAGTTAATCGTCCAGTCAAACTGTATGTACGTATGTGTTTCGAGAATTCGTTCACACGACGCGGAAGCAACTTTTCTGCGAAGACAAAATGTTATCACATGGATTTACAAATCATTCGCCAAAGTTAAATTGCATGTGGCACTGAGTGTGTTTCTTCCTGCGAACAGGTACTTATCTTATTAGTGCGTGATTCGACACAACTATTTACCCTTTTAAGAGTTAAGTCGTCAGGTGAGATAACAGTCTACTTGGAACGGTTTAGCGATGTAGGTTCTGCATTTTCATGAGAGGCCAGAATCAGGCCTCGCCTATCGCTTGCAATAAAGATTCCGTGCTAAATTTTTTGTGTCGAAATGGAATTCGATTTAGCTTTGGCTACTTGTTGAAGTCAACACTTGTGAACTGGTGTGATTATCATGATGGTTGAAATCGCCCGAGTGAGAAAAAAACATTGATTGTCTGTAAAGTCGGTTTACGGACGATAGTTTAACGTGACAACGCATAACAAAACATTGATGAAATTATTGCATAGTGTTATGAATAAAATTGAATCATTTTTATTGAATTATCTATATTTTGTATGGATACAAAGAAGGAGTGAAATGAAATCTACAATTTAATTGATAAATTTACTTTTATTTGCACTCATTAATTCAAATATGTTTATTACTTTAACTAAGAGGTTATTTTAACTACAACTTTTATACATGTTTGCTATTTAACGTCTTCCAATCTGTGTTATTCTGTTAAGGATAGGACGATGATAGGAAAAGTAGGATACTAATGGGAGTGTTTCAAGTTTAATGTGCCTCGAAAAAGTCAAATCGATGGTTGTTCCAATTGAGTGGAAGAGAAATAGATGCGGCGCAAGCGTACAATGAGCGTAACGAGACACAGCGTAACGGGACAATGTGCGTTACGGGACACTTTTTCGTCCGTGCAGCCGGCGTTCATCGATTTATTAGACGTCACGTCAAAATAAGTTATTACCTCGCGGCGCTTACAGACTAGAGTCTGTTAGTAAATATGCGGCCGAGGTGCAGAAGGTCGGGGAGATATGATTTAGGCTATGCCCTGACATGCCAAAAATCGGGATAAAGAGTTAAAATTTATAATTATAACAAAATATGTAAAAACTTAAGACGGCCTCTCAAGTTGGAACTGTTGTACGGGCTTGGAATACTGGCTTTTGAATGCTTGTCTTGACCTTTATCAGGGTTGACCTTACTGGGACAGGGCTAGAGCTAAGTGAAGCCAGCTGCTTCTTCCATTAGGGACACACTTATTCCACTGTTAAATTAACATTTTGAAAGACTTTCTTAGTCTTAAACGTTTAATATTAATTTATGTATAAACATCCAGCCATGCGTCAGTATTGTGACATGAGATGATTGCATATAATCTGTACCTCAGAACTAAACTAGTCTTAAGTCACAAATGGGCAACATTACAGGAGACGAAAAAAAAAATTGCTCTTTCAATGCTAATGTGTTCTCCACCAACCTCCATAAGAACGGACATATGATTAATTACTTGTAGAGGGACTTTATCCGAACAACCGCAAGGTCATAACATTGTAGGCCTAACTGGACTTGACTAAAGCTTTGGACATATGCCGTTATAACTTTCGCTTGATACTCAAGAAAAATTCTTGATTCAGTTCCAATGTTCGATAGAAAACCTACGTTTAGGTTATAATGTGGAATAAAACAAAAACCGCCAAATTTGGACTCGGGCTCGTTTGGCACCCAGGTACAGGCATAACTGGGCTTTTTTGATCTCTTATTGTAACGCAAAAAAAAAATTTTAAAGTTTGCTGCCTGCTTGACTTAGTATGCGTATCAGGCTATGATAAAATTGAATATACTGTGTGCAGTAAGGGGGCGGAAGTTTTAAACGGTCGTTTCTTGAAGAGTTTAGATAAGCGCATATGCGCTGCACACCTACATTTCTTCCAAATGAATACTCGGTAGGAAATAGAAGTACACAGAAATCTCTATGCCGATGGTACACAAAGATGTCAGCGATAGAAGGTTCGTTCCAAACAACTTAACCTAAAGTGAGAATTTTTTTAATGATCCTTGGGTACTAGGCTATGCTCAATTAATTTTTTTAACCATCTGATGGAATTTAGACATTTAATGTAGTTTCAAAAGGTAATTGGTTTTCTGGTATGAGATGTGAGAGGCAACGGTTGAAATATTTAGTAGAAACAAGAGACGTGACTTCGCAGACTGCCACCAGCCGACAGACCTTCAACCGCTCAGTCGTTAGTAACGGCAGTTGACTCACTTCATTACTCACGCTGCTAGAACACGGAACTTCCAGCTACACTGTAAGAAATGTTTGGTAAATATGTAAACATGTATTTTAAAACCATAACCTGTACAACTGTAGCATAAATTTACCATACCAATGCATCCAGTCTCTCACAGTGCAAACATTAGTATGTTTAAAAGCTGCAATCAATCAGCTACAACAACAACAAAAATATACAACCCTTCGATATCTGACTGAACCTCTTATTGGATCAGCTGATAACATTATAGATTCTGCCATGAGGTGGAATCACAAAATGCAACTTTTTATAATGACATTCCAGCCTTTTGCTGATTTTATTGACGATATGGCATATTACCTATGCATTTTTCTTTTTACTAAACCAATTCAGGACGGATACCATGGATTCATGGTAAATTTCCGACACAATTTTATAGGTTTATAACTTCCATTACATGTTCAGAAACAATACCAAAATAATTTCTAGAGTGGACAGTATGCTCTCATATCAATCTCATGATACAGCTTGAGATTTTTTGGCTTGTTGATTTTTAGCCGCGTCGGAAGTGAAGAGTTTAACAACCTTTCGGTGGACAATGCAGGCGCCATCATCAGGGTTAAAGTATGCCTACCGAGTCCTCGCAGTCGTCCTGCCTTTAAGAGGCCCGCCTAAGTCAGGGATGTGTTTGTGTGAATGAGAGGGATGATAAGGGCGACGCTCGCCGGAGCTTCTAGCGCGGTGTCGCCTCTAAGTGCAAAACTGTGAACTGGCGCGTAGACTTCTTTCGTTCATAGGGAAACTATGAGACTTGAGTGGTAAACATATCATTATACGGCGGAGAAATGAAGATACAGGTATAATGCAATTCCCCTGAGTACTTTAAAGAATCTGAACCGGATGTTTCATGTCCAAAAATTATTCCGAAAACACATGCTTTAGCCTTTTTCACTCTTCTAAAAGTACAGCGTAAAACCGAAATACTGAAACAAAACTAGTCATCAGCCCTTGACGTATTTTTTTAAAATACTTTGCGTAGATTAGACACCACTCTGATATCTTCAGCAGTTTTAAAACCGCTTGGGTATTCCTGAAGCTCTAAAACATAGTTTATTTGATGCTTTCGCGTGGCGGTGACGTCTGCAGTGCAGTAATTCATCAGAGCCTGTGGTGTGGGCGTGTATTTGGCGCTGGCGAGCGGGAGTGGGAGGCAGGAAGCCCGCCTCGTTGGTCACGCCAAGGTCACGAGAGGGTTGCGTCCTTGGGCAGTGTGCTTGCTGCCTGCTGCAGCGTCCGAATACACCCCGAGCTTGCACTGGACGAGGGACACCTTCTCAGGGCTTGCCCCCCCCCCCCTTCCCTGGAAAGGAGCGGGGGGAGTGGCTCAATCTTGGAACTCTCTATGCGCTAACACGGGTCGTTACCACAACGCCGAATACCATAACGCCGAATGCCAAATTGTGCAATACAGAATGTACATCTTAGGCGTCCCGTCGGTAACCCGAGTGGTTCGGAGTCCACCTTCTCGGAGGCATAGTCGTGCGACTTGAAAAACAACCCGACCCAACCAAATTTTATCTCCGATCCTTCGTTGCCTTTCGGAACCATTGTGACCAGTGGTCTACCAGTGTGTCCTCACAAATCAATATTCCCATGACCATTCCCTGAAATTCCAGTACCAAAATTACAAGTTTCCCTAATTAATTTTTTTTTAGTTTACTTTTTATTTTATTTCTCTGAAAATGTGAGAAAATCCAGCTGTCACCATTCCCATAGCTCGTCTGGTTCGAACATAACCTTGCACACACAATTCCATAGTATGTATGACAATGCACTAAAACAAAAATGGGGGGGGGGGGGGGGGGAATTGCTTTCGCAGTCCGAGTGATGGCAGTCCAGCTCATTACATTTTCTTCTCAAATCACTATCACTGAAGAGTTTCCATAACTTTTCCCCGACATTTCCCTGGTCACTTTTAAATTCCCTGACTTTCCAGAATGTCTACCTATCTTACAGCGTTTGTTTGTAAACGACGTAATGTGTTGCTTTTGCAAGTGGCATTTGGTAAATGGACCTTATTGGCACTTGTAACTGTCAAAATTTGAGACAAGTTACATGAGTCAAGATAAATCACCTCGCTTGGTTGATTTAAATAAAATATTTAAAAAAAACATAATGAACGTAAGCCTGCCTAAAGGTTTATAAAAAAATCGTAATTTTGTTAGTATTGTTTATTCTTTGTTGGTCCGTTGTACAAACTTCCATGGCAAATTGTAATGTGTGTCGCCATGATCACATGCACCAATCACTGATCACTTGAGGCTGGAATCACAATAACGCGCCGGCACGATGCTACAGCAAAGTATCGCGTTATTGTGAACACAATGGCTTTATTCGCGCGACAATAAAAAATAAACGATTTTACATAAAATGCTTCTTCCTTTTACATACGACAGCCATCAAAAATTGCAATTATTTTTAAATATAGATATCTTTGGGTGATTAATTTGTTTAATTCGAAATTTAACATTCGATTGTGAAAATCACTGCACGTAAACATTTTTCAGAGATTACACATAAATTTATTTTAAAAAAACCTAAAAAATGTAAGAATAATAATATAATAGCCAATGCGCCAGTTTATACATCTTTCGAAAACAAAATTCTGACACGCAGTTCAGTAACGCAGCTCCCGCGACGCGATGGAAATAGAAAATATTTCCAATCGGGAGATCCATCTCGTCCGCTATTTTAGTCGCGCCGACGTCATGAATGTGTCGAACGTGATTGGTAAGAGATCTTCACGTCACCACCGTCGCGCTGATGTGGATCCAGTACGAACCTGCAAAATTGTTTCCAACATGGCCGCTCGTTAAAACCCCTGGCAAGAATATGTAGCGCCCTTCCAAATTCCAGCTCTCAGCAGATTCCTCAACCCTGAAGATGCGTTCGGCAGTGCAGAGCGAAACATCAGCGCAATTTAACTCTCCGACGAGGCTCGACCTCGAAAGTCAAGATAGTTTATTAATTAATTTATTGACTTAATGGCGAAGTTGAGGCTTTTAGCCTGCTCTTACACTTAACCTCAGAACTACACAACTACACAAAAATTATACTTCATAAACTTATAATACTAACCTAACCTAAACTAATAAAATCCAGAATATATTATACTATTAAAGAATATGAGCAAACTTTCATATTAAAAAATTGGTGGTCTGTAAAGTCGGTTTACGGACGATAGTTTAACGTGTCAACGTCATAACAAAACATTGATGAAATGATTGCATACTTTATAAATAAAATTGAATCATTTTTATTTTAATAATAAAAGAATAAATGCTTGAAATTATACTAGTAATCAGATTTTTAAAATGCAAGAATAATTAACCTTTATTGCCGAAATTGTTGTTGTAATAAGCAATGAAAACCACATTAACTTTTCACTTCACTTTATAAACAGTCGAGTGGAAGAGAGATAGATGCGGCGCAAGCGTACAATGAGCGTAACGGGACACAGCGTAACGGACCAATGTGCGTAACTGGACACTTTTTTGTGCGTGCAGCCGGCGTTCATCTATTTATTAGACGTTGTCACGTCAAAAATTAAAATAATTCAAATTAAGGAGTACAGCAGTTGTGTAGTCACAAACATTACACGACAACACACAAGCGGCTTTGGTTGTGGAATCATTGGCGACACTGAACGAACGATGTATTTCGCAACCTTTGGTTAAACTTGGGGAGTTGTTCCTGAGCCTCGCCACTGGAATGAGAGGGAGAGAGAGAGAGAGAGAGAGAGAGCGACAGAGACAGAAACCGCGCGCGACCTTGAGACAAGCATTGCTACAGCGCTCTAGCGTGGGAGACTGTAACCACGAGTGCCTTCTTTTCGAAAGCAGAGCTGCCTGGCGGGGGGGCTTCCAACTTCCTCAGTTTGGACCCCAAAACTAGTAGAATAAATCGTACCCCTTCGCGACGGGTCGTTACCACAACGCCGAAATACCATAACGCCGAATGTCAAAATTGGCCACAACGCCGACAGCTATAAAACTGCTGTGTACCAGAACGCCGAAATAACAACTGAATGAATTTGTGTGTATTTCTTAAATGTACCTTAACGCCGAAATACCACAATCAAACCTAACCTTACCTAACCTAACCTACATAATATAACTTAACCTAACTTAGTCTAACCTAACCTAGTCTAACCGAACCTAGTCTAACCTAACCTAACCTAACCTTTGTGACAGTCCTGCAATGACATTTTTCGGCGTTAGTGTATTTCGGCGTTGTGGTACACAGCAGTTTTCTAGCTGTCGGCGTTGTGGTCAATTTGGCATTTCGGCGTTGTGGTGCGTCCCCCTCGGCGACTTCCATACGTTATATATATATATATTCAATAGTTAGGTCACCAGAGCGCCGCCACGCGAACAGGCAGCTGACATCCACGAGGTGATGACACGCGCTCCGGGCGAGATAACGACCCCCATCGACACACGACCGCGTCACCTCCGGGGCGGCCGCTTCTGCACGACTGTTGATGGCAACAAGCAGGAGCCTGCTTCTGGCGGGAAGCCTTCTTTTCACAGACGAGAGAGCCAAACTCCCGATCGTGCATCTTCGGTTTTTTTTTTTCATTGTGAAAGGTTAGGTTAGCTACATTATAAATACTTTAAAACATTGTGGACGGTTGATTTGGTTAGGATAGCTACATTAAAGATACTGTTAAAATCATGTAAACGGTTTCCTAGCCCTGGATAGCTACATATTAACAAGTTATTTGCTAAGCAACCATAAAATGATTTTACAGTATTTTTAATGTAGCTATACTTACCTAATATAACCAACCATCCAGAATGTTTTAAAGTATTTATAATGTAGCTAACCTATCCTATTCGACAGCAAAATTTAATGCCACACCGGTTTATACAATGAGATAGAACGGGGAAAAAAAATGGTTGTTTGTAAAGTCGGTTTACGGACGATAGTTTAACGTGACAACGTTATAACAAAACACTGATGAAATGATTGAATCATTTTTATTGATTTATCACTATTTTGTATGGATACAAAGAAAAAGTGAAATTAATTCTACAATTTAATTGATAGATTTACTTTTATTTCCACTCATTAATTCAAATATGTTTATTACTTTAACGAAGAGATTATTTTAACTATAACTTTTATACATGTTTTCTATTTAACTTTTCCAATATGTGTTATTCTGTTAAGGATAGGACGATGATAGGAAAAGTAGGAAACGAATGGGAGTGTTTCAATTTTAATGTGCCTCGAAAAAGTCAAATCGATGGTTGTTCCAATCGAGTGGAAGAGAGATAGACTCGGCGCAAGCGTACAATGAGCGTAACGGGACTAATCGTAACGGGACAACGTGCGTAACGGGACACTTTTTCGTGCGTGCAGCCGGAGTTCATCGATTTATCAGACGTTGTCACGTCAAAAAAATTCCTTGTCGAAAATCAAGTCAAAATCCGGGGTTTAGTATTTGTTAAAAGTATTTTTCGCATTTATCGGAGCCATTTTATTATATAGTTTAAAATGCCGGTCTGCTAATCAAGTTATTGAACTGTCGACGTAGCTGCTCCGGCAACTGATTACAGCGGCGGGTGAGGATTCTCGTTCAGAAGTGTAGTTGAAAACTCAAGTTGCTATATTTATCTCACTCAGCATTGTGTTAAAGATTTTTACGATTAATTTCGTGCCCTATTTTCGTATTATAAGTGTATAATTGTGCTTGGAACCGAGGTTAGATGCTAAACATCACTGGCGAGTAGGGAGACTCGCTTACATTTTTCTTCAGCATATTGCTGTGCCATATCGGTTAAATGCTCAAAATATTGGCGGAATTGTAGTGTTTGTATTATGGAAACAGTTTTAAAATACTTTTTTTTTTTATCAAAGTGACTTTTTTTGTTGTTTAATTTTGAATTTATTTTGATTGGTAAGTATTCAAGACTTCTTTCGTGGAACGAACAAAATGAAATATTCACTTACGCTAGCCTGTATCATTTACGCGATTTTCAAGTACTAAACGTCAAGGGAAGGGGTGAAACTGTTAATGAAGTTTAAAATCACGTAAGATGAAAATTAAGTAAGAGAAGCGCACAAAATAAATTCAAGTCGTACAGAAAAGTTTACGCGCTAATCGTCCCTTCTGCGAATACACGCAGTGCATCAATATCTCACAATTAATACGCGCAGCTGCTATGTATAATTTTGGTCTCGCAATGTACCGTGGTACCTCGTCAAAACCGGTTTCTCGAAATGGCGGTGATCTCACATGATCCTAACCGGCTGTCCTCCCTTCTCCCCCCCCCCCCCCACACACTCTTGCCTCCTCCTCACCTTTAGCATTGAATATATATAATGTATAGAAGTCGCGAGCCCAGGTTAAATTTTCTGTCCGGTTTCTCAGAAGAATTGTTGTAGTTCCAAGCTCCGCCGCTGCGATCGCTTTCATCGCTGGGTATCGGCCGTATACGCCCCTGGTGGTATTTGGCAGAACTAGGTTAACCAGCCCAGTCGTGACATCATCCTTCACCCCCCCCCCCCCCCAGACACCCAAATCAAAGACCGATTCAAATTACCCGGCAGGTCTTATCAGCATCGTTAGGCGACCTTGAAGAGGAGCTTCCTTTACCGTCGTTTGAGAATGATGAAATCCCAAAAGAAGCTAGCCACGGAAATCACTGAATGATGGGATTCTGTACCCGAGTGAAGTGAAAATTAGCTATTAAATCTTTGTATTGGGCCAATAGTCAGTGTTCCGTTCAAAATATGGTTTTATTTTAAAAGTAAAATACTTATTTAAATTATATTTCGCGTTTGTACAAATTTACTTTTAGATATTGGCAAGGAAAATCAACATACCTTAAACAACCTTCTCTTATTCAACATTATCTATTAAGTAGTAAAAGGGGTAGATATTATTTTTAAAAATAAAAAAATGGATCCCACTAAATCAGTATTGGCAAGATATATATATATAAATTCAATAATTAAATACGCATATTAAAATTTTTTGTATTTAACTTTTTTCGGTAATAAAAATTCAGGATGATTTTGGTTTAATTGGTTTACGTATATTGCTATATTTTCTAAATCACATAGAAAAGGGAAAAGAGTACATCAGTGAAAATTCAAAAATTTAGTTTAAGTAATACTAGCCATACCAAAAAATCAATATGCGAGATAAGAAATTTGGTAACTGCTCTACATTCCAAATAAAAATGCACTGGTTTCATGAATACTGAAATGTATGCGTAATAAGGCATATTATGTTATTATCCTAAGCATGACTATAACTAAAAAAATTACAGTAATTTCAAACGATGGCAGTCTTAACATACAATAAGTGCGCGAGTCTTAGTTTATATTTTAATTGGCTTCTTCGTCAGATGGAAAAGAGTTAAGAATTCATCAAGGAAATATATATTCTCAAAGTCACTAAACCGGGAGATAGAAAATAAGGTAGGTACTTAATTTTAAATAAAAGTTAAAATAGGCTTACGCTAAACCAATTAAAAATAAGTCGTAAAAATATTTTTATTTATTAAATATGTTCTATACTTGACAGTTCTTTGTGTATAATTCTTCAAAAATCTTAGGGAATTTAATTCATACTTTTCTTAAAATGGTAGAATATCAGCAATACCCGGAAATTACGTGAGCAAAGTCACGGGTTATTAGATATACTTTTACTATAAAATAAAAACAACTATACCTACATTTGTAGTTCACGAATGTGATATTTTGTTTATTGCTTCACAACATTCATTTGCCAGTCTCAAATTTCATCGTACCACTTGTCAGAAATGTCACCAAAAATGAGAGATAGATTTTTTTTGACGAATTTCAATTACGAGGAAACCTTTCGCAAGATTTTTTTCTTCGCAGTAGTCACTGGGACACCATTTATTTAAATCCACTAAGATAATAAAATTGTATGTATAATGATTTGTTTTTGTGTATTTATATAACTTCCCAACCAATTTTTAATGATTTTCATGTGAATAAAAACTTGTAAAGCAATTTAATTAACTGTGTCATAATTCTTCTGATTAGATGGAAATACAAACTTTTCATCCGAAATATACGATGATAAAATATATTTATTATTGAAAAATAATATTCACTGTTCAAATGCAAATTTAAATAGATTATTCATACATGTTTCCTGCTAATTAATGGTTTAACATAATAATTTTTAGTATAAAATCCTTTTTCTCTTGTGTTAAAATGGGTTGCTAAAATGAGGAATTATAAATATATCACTTACTAAGTCCGTGCACAGATTTACACAAAACAGCAATGTAGATAATCTTTTTTGGTAGTTTCTAATGTTCTGCCCTGAATAACATGAATTTGGTTGAATTCATACCAAAGCGAATTTTTTGAACAACTTAAATTGATGTCATAAATAAATATTTATTTTATATTAAAAATCCACAAACTGTTTTTAAAATATAATATTTATCACGCCAGATGGAATATTAAACAAAAAATAGCTCCTATATGTTGTCTGTGTTTAAATAATTGTATTATATTTCATGGAAATAATATTTACCTTTCGGTTATTAAAAGAAAATATATTTGTATTCAAAATACTTGCGCATCGTTTTTACGAGCATAACTTGTGTATCTAACCTCAAAGCAAGGAATATAAAGAGTGGCAACTCAATGCTATAACAAAAACTCTTATTTTCTTTGGAGATCCGGGAAATGTGCGTTATTTATAAGCAACTTAGCATAGTAAATCGTTAACTTTTCAGATCTATGTTGGCAAAATTGATTTTTTTAGTGGTCATTCGTTACTGGGAATATTCACCATATAACGTTTAAGATTATTTATTTTGAATTACGAAACAACCAAAACATTATGTAAAAATGCTTCATCTTATGTTAAAAAAATTATAAACTGCATAGCCACAAAGTATGACATCATACCATTAGTTTCAGTTACTAATAACATTACGTGCACGCGTTTCAACAGTCATCGCAGCCATAGTTGTTTCATAGCTACCAAAATCATTCAACGTTGTCAAGAATTATTCCAAATTATGTTTTGCCATTTTACTCAATGCGCCACTCCGTTAACACAACATTTTATAAATTCTGAACTACGAATGTCAGTATTTTTTTTTACGTTATTACGTTTAAGAAATTTCTGTAGTTTTCTTATAATTAAAACTTAAATTTTTATGTTGGCATCTTTTAACAGCACTTTTTTTTTCGGTGGTCGTACTCCTCCAATTCAGTTGCGCCCGCCCGTATCTAAGCGCTCGGATTTCAACAAAAGGCACCGCCTCTCGATAGAGTGAGACAGAAAATTACGCGCATGACCTTGAAAAAAGCGACGCTACAGCGCTCTGGCGTGGAAGCTGGTAACTACGAGTACCCTCTTGTGGAAAGAAGAGCTGTCTAGCGGCGGAGCTAACAACTACCACAGTTTTGGATCCGAAAATTGGAATAATAAATCCTATCCCCTCGCGACTTCTATAAGTTATATATATTCAATGCCTTTAGGTACGTACTCCCCTTTCATATGTAACACACCGAGTTGCTTATTTTTTTGACGTGACGAACGTTTAATAAATCGATGAAAACCGGCTGCACGCACGAAAAAGTGTCCCGTTACTCACATTGTCCCGTTACGCTGTGTCCCGTTACGCTCATTGTACGCTTGCGCCGCATCTCTCTCTCTTCCACTCGATTGGAACAACCATCGATTTGACTTTTTCGAGGCAAATTAAACTTGAAACACTCCCATTCGTTTCCTACTTTTACTAACATCGTCCTATCCATTACAGAATAACACAGATTGGAAGAAGTTAAATAGCAAACATGTATAAAAGTTATAGTTAAAATAATCTCTTCGTTAAAGTAATAAACATATTTGAATTAATGAGTGCAAATAAAAGTAAAATTATCAATTAAATAGTAGATTTCATTTCACTCCTCCTTTGTATCCATACAAAATAGTGATAATTCAATAAAAATGATTCACTTTTATTCATAAAAGTATGCAATCATTTCATCAATGTTTTGTTATGACGTAGTCACGTTAAACTATCGTCCGTAAACCGTCTTTACAGACAACCAATTTTTTTTCTTCATGTTATTACTTGTGACATGTCTTTTTCGAAAAGTCTTGAGCGATCTCTAGACTGTAATAAAGTTTCCCCACGCCACAGTTTATCCTTTGTGATTGGCGGCCATATGCAAGAGAAGCCGTCGCCACCTTCGACCAGGCCAATCAGGACGCACAACACTGCTGCGATCCGTGTGCTGGCAGAGGACACGCACGTGGGAGAAACTCAACCAATCACGAAACACAGACGATGCTACAATGTTTTAACGTATAGCTATAGGCTCGAAATCATTTCGCGAAAAGACATGCTCCTAGTTATTACCATTCCCCCCCCCCCCTTGTAAATTAATTCCGATAGCTCGTTTGTTGTTGGATCACAAAATTTCTCGCTCTATGTTTACTTTCCGAGCTGTTAAAATCGCGCAAGTGATGATAATTGCTAACACTAGAAATGGTTTGAATTTCTTTCAGAATATATTAATTAATTTTACCTGGTTTTTCAAAATTCTCAAATTTGTTACGATTTTGACAGCCAAGAAACATGAAATAAGTTTTTTTTGTGATAGAAATGAGAACCATATCATGAAGTAGCCAGTTGCATTGCAGTTAAACCTAAAAAGTTCAATAAATTTAATTCTCCTTATTTGTACAACCCAAAAACGTTAAAAATGTAACTTTGGCAGCTAATTATGCAAAACGTATGCGCTGTATATATTTTTTATTTCGTGAAAGTTAAACAATTGAAAAAGTCTAAAAGTTGATGAGTGATTAATATAAATATAAAATCATGACCTGAAATGGGAGGCACCCCCTAAAGCATGAAAATTTACGAGATAATCGGATAACGTTAACATTTTGTGTAGTTTAAGAAAGCACTAATTGGTGACACCCGGCGCAGTAGCTGGTTGTTACGGACGAGCTGTAGTTGCAGTCCCTATCGCCAGTTATGTGCACGCACCGCGGGGGAAAACTTAAGATTCATTGACCTCCTGTCAGTCCTCGAACGTATTCCAAATTGCCTGCTCCTCGCGTGTGCAACTTCGCCGCTTTCTCATTTTGATTGCTCACCGGAAGAAATAAATTTTCTGTAAATAACATCCCCCCTTCCCCCTCGATTTCACATTACTTGAAATGTTACTGACTTAGCCTAGCCAACCTTTTATTTTATTCATGATATCCCCAAAAAAAAACTTTTTTGTGAGAAATATAACGCTTTACAAACTATTTCACATATTATTCATGTAAGTGGTGTAACCTGAGCAACTTTTCATTTTAGTAACGATCAATCCTGACAAAGGAAAACTTCTAGGTCTCCCAAAAAAAATAAAAGAAATAATTGCGATGATTGTATTAATGTTTGTTATGCAAAATACAGCAATGACCTGAATACCAACTTATAAGTCGGACGGTGTATAAATGTATACCAAAGGTGATTTTGTATGTATACGATGTTATAATGTTGTCAGTATTGGATGTATGAAACCTATGTTTTATTTTTATGTGATTATGTTGGCCTCTGTGCTTTTAACAACAACAATAAATAATAAAAAAAACATTTGGCAGTCATAACCTAACCTACCTTTTGCTTTTACAACCAGGTGGGGAGGGGGAACTGAAGATATAGCATCGTGCATTATTCGGGCGCGCGACTGCAGGTCTGTGAACGGCAGGTTTCTCTCCACCCGTCCGTCCGGGAGCAACGACACACATCTCCGCGGTCCGCTGCGCTCCCCAGGTGCAGTAGCGACTGGCGCGCTACTACAGTCCGTCCCACGCTCGGATCGCAGCCGTATTCGGCGTTGCGGTATTTTCCACGCCGCACTGCAGTTTAGGACTGCTAGCACACGCTTGTTTCAGTTTTGCCTCGGTTTGTTTGTGTGGCACCGTTGCGGCGAGATATATATATTTTTTGACGTGACAACGTCTAATAAATCGATGAACGCCGGCTGCACGCACGTAAAAGGATGACTCATTGTCCCGTTACGCACATTGTCCCGTTACGCTCATTGTACGCTTGCGCCGCATCTATCTCTCTTCCACTCGATTGGAACAACCATCGATTTGACTTTTTCGAGGCACATTAAACTTGAAACACTCCCATTCGTTTCCTACTTTTGCTATCATCGTCCTATCCTTGACAGAATAACACAGATTGGAAGAATTTAAATAGCAAACATGTATAAAAGTTATAGATAAAAATATCTCTTGGTTAAAGTAATAAACATATTTGAATTAATGAGTGCAAATAAAAGTACATTTATCAATTAAATTGTAGATTTCATTTTACTCCTTCTTTGTATACATACAAAATAGTTATAATTCAATAAAATTTATTCAATTTTATTCATAAAAGTATGCAATCATTTCATCAATGTTTTGTTATGACGTTGTCACATTAAACTATCGTCCGTAAACCGACTTTACAGACAACCAATTTTTTTTTTTCGCCATTTAAAAGGCTATTTCGCACGTTATGGTCATTGTTGAGTTTTGGTACGATGTATTGTTCTCGTCGTTATTGTTCTTTTGTCGTTATCGGAACGGTCCGTTTTCAAACTATTGATCATCGATTTGTTTTGATGTGGAACAGTCCAAAGTTATACCAACCAAAGACAACATATACAATGTGATTCGCAGAATATTGCTAATGCTTTTTTTTTAAACGGTCATGATGACGCAGTTTGACGATTTGGTGAGAAAAAACAATGTTCTAATAGCAATCATTTGCCAGCATAAACAGGCAGCCTCGACCAGATGACTCTTGTAAAATTGTAAATTGTACCAAGTTGACGGAATTAAAAACGTGTTTTTAAGTGATTCATAATTTGGATCATGTGACGTTTTTCTTAAGGGTCAGTTAAAAATGTAAAGAAAAGCCAATTTCGCGTGGCAATGAACTTCTGGAATAAATTTTTATGTATGCACAGAATTATGTAGTAGTTTTTTTTTTTTTTTTTTTTTTTTTTGAAAAATATAGGATTAAAGTTTGTCTTCTTTTGAAAGTTCTTGTTATACTATTTTCAGGTGTTTGTTTACATTAAGAATCAACGAATGTTTTCGCAGATTTTTACGAACGACAAAACAAAAAAAAAAATTGATTTCGGCTTCATAGACTTAGCTTAGCTTTATTTAAATATTCGTGTGTTGAAAATTAGGAATTCGGATTACGAATATGATGTGACAAGTGCGAGTGTTGTGGTTCCTCACTCTCTCTCTCTCTCTCTTTCTCTCTCTCTCTCTTTCTCTCTCTCTCTCTTTCTCTCTCTCTCTCTCTCTCTCTCTCTCTCTCTTTATCTCAGTGTAGTACCCCAGTCTGCCGTCGACGGCATTGAATGGCGCTGAAAGCAGGGCAATAAAGCAGTATATATACTAGCTCTCTATGTCGTTGGTAGCCGTTCAAAATAATGCACAGCGGAACAGCGGCAAGTTGTCACTGCGTCTTATCTTCAAGTACTGCCATGGCTTCAGTTCTACATAGGTCGTATGCTTTGATGCGGGGAGGAAAAAGAAACCTTGAAAATGTGCAAAATCAGGTGTTCATGTTTAGTTAAAAGACAATGGCGTTGCGCGCCAGACGTGTTCATTCGAAGGTCAGGACCACGGTCAGGACTGCCTCCTAAAATACACTGCGCTGGGAGGTGGCGCCGTGCGGCGGACGCCGGCTGCAAACATCTGCTGTTGGGCGGAAGCTACGCTGGCTCGCTTGACGAAATTATTATGAAACAGGGGGGTGTAAAGACTGGGGTTCACAGTAAAAAAAAAAAAAAAAAAGCAGGCTACGCATAAGACTTGTGTAAAACAGGTTAAAATTTAAATTCTTTTGCATTAATTTTTAACCAATGACATTCCGTGATATTGAAAATGTTCGCATATTAATATTTAAAAATCTGGTAATTATTCCATGACATAACATAAATTAAGGTTATGATCGATTATGTAAAATTCTTAGCGAAGAATTCTAACTTCCCAACATATTTTGGTATTCTTTATCGCTTGTTATGTTTTGCAGATAAACCACATGATTTATTTTTAAACATGCTTTTTTTCACGTCCATAGCAAAACTTAAACATTCATTTCCCTCCTGTACACACGAACGTAGCCTACTATTCGTTGTTAAAAATCGGTAAATTCGAAAGAAAAAAACACGATAACGAACCCAACCTGTAATTTTGGGAGGGGCGAAATGACCGGGTAGTTTTGGGTGGTATGGAAAACCCCTCAGTTAAATAAGAAGTCCAAAATTAAAAAGAAAAATGGTTCTCTGTAAAGTCGGTTTACGGACGATAGTTTAACGTGACAACGTAATAAACAAAACATTGATGAAATGATTGTATAATTTATAAATAAAATTGAATCATTTTTATTGAATTATCAGTATTTTGTATGGATACAAAGAAGGAGTGAAAAAAATCTACAATTTAATTGATAAATTTTATTTTATTTGAACTCATGAATTCAAATATGTTTATTACTTTAACGAAAAGATTAATTTAACTATAACTTTTATACATGTTTGCTATTTAACTTCTTCCAATCTGTGTTATTCTGTTAAGGATAGGACGAGGATAGGAAAAGTAGGAAAAGAATGGGAGTGTTTCAAGTTTAATGTGCCTCGAAAACGTCAAATCGATGGTTGTTTCAATCGAGTGGAAGAGAGATAGATGTGGCGCAAGCGTACAATGAGCGTAACGGGATAATGTGCATAACGGGACACTTTTACGTGCGTGCAGCCGGCGTTCATCGATTTATTAGACGTCACGTCAAAAAAGTGTACTTATTTATGTTGAAGACTGTTATTTGAATGCCTCATTAGTTTTAAGAACACTACTTAGAAGTTGATCTCAGGTTAAGTTTAAAATTTTAACTGTAAACTACATTGTTTTCATTTTAAAAATCTACTCTTTTTGTTTAAGATATTTCAGAAGTGGGTTTTAATTTTTAGTTTATTATTGCTCGAAACTGCGAAGCAGTATAATTATAGAAATGTAAATCCTATGTGGCATATAACAATAAATGGATATAATTATGTATTATGTGGTTTTGATGTATTTGCAACAGTACCCTGCAACCATTTTCCAGAAAAATGCTAATATCTAGAAAAGTAGCAATAAATTCAATTGGTTTTTCTAGTACTTCTAATTAAACTGTTACTTTTCTAATCTTTAGTAGGTTATTTTAATAGATCAAATATTATTATGACCGGACAACTATGTACTTGCCAAAACGTCTTAACAGAGAATTTCCCAGATATGATATATAGATATAATGTGTATAAATATGATGTGTATAGATATGATGTGTATAGATATGATGCGTATAGATATGATGCGTATAGATATGATGCGTATAGATATGATGTATAGATTCGATGTATAGATATGAGTCATTAAACTTAATGATTTTTTCTACGAATTAATGCTTAAAATTATGCTATCGGGATTTGTCTGTGTTTGAAATTAACAAAGTTTAGGCCCTACGTTAAAACAAATAAATAACTCTTTAAGTTTTCGGCAGTAATCACCTGTGGAAGGAAGCGATCTAAAAATAGTTCTGGTAAGTTCATTGCCCCAAGTTTTAACTCTAAAATGTTTTACTAGTCTAAGGAATAAACAACTATAGTTTATGTTCATTGCTGAAAATAGGTTTCCTATATTTTTTTCTGTCTCAAAAAAAAATCTTGTTTCTGTTCACTAAACAGTCTGTAACGTACGAAGGCACAATTTTTCATATTTTTAAGGTGTTATTGACTGGAAGAAAAAATGAAACATTGAATTTTATAAATGCTGACTCAACCAAGAGAAATTAAATTTGGTTCTCATTTAAATTAAAAATTTTAGTCTATTTTGAGTATGCTTCAACCTGATCTGAATCATTAACTAAATACGAGGTACAGTGTTATCCTGCTAAACATTATTTTTTGTTCTTAACCTTTAACAACTTACTTAAACAGAATCCTTTAAAACCTTTGTTGTGAAATATGTAGCAGGCCAATTTTTAAATCTATGAAAAATATAATGCTCATAGTCTGGTCAAATTAAAAAAAGATATTAATAGTTTGTAGAAAGTATGCTGAAATACAAACTTACGAATCATAACGTTCCTTTTATTAATTAAAAAATAGCACGATTGCGTAAATAGAAAATATAAAGAAAAGCACCTGTCATTACTATTTTGCGATTCAGGCAACTTTTTCTTTTATCACGAGCCAATGTTCAGGTACGTGTGCACAACCCAAAAACATGTCTATCTTATATTTAGTATATGCCTAGTGGCATGCGCCTAGCTAAATAAAATTCTTCAAATTACGGATTTTACTGGTCAACACTTGAACACATTTTTTTTGGAAGACATGGCCTGGATCTACCAATTTTCTGAACAACACGGTCTTTCAGCATCAGTTACCGGACTTAATTATACTTGTGTGTTAGGATTTAAAAAAGGTTTAAAAATTGGTGTGAATTCGTTAATATACATGTAGAAATGGTGGCGTAGTGGTAAGGCACTGAACTGACATTCCGAAGAATCGGGTTTGAGTTGCGGACCTGCCTTCCTAGTACCTATTGGTTTTTACGTGGTTACCCGAAACCATTACGTCAGACAAATGCCGGAACGGTTCCGTACTGTAGGCAGTTGTTAGTTTCTTCACCAATGACCCTGTGTTTATTGTTGTATATCGCTGTCTGACATCGTTGTTGATGATGCCTTGAACCCAAGATCTAAACGGTTGTACTCTCTGTAATTAAAAAATAATAATAATAAACCACCCACTCACTGTGGAGGCAATTGTAACTGTGAAACAGGGATGATAGACGTAATAATAACACAAAAAACTATTTTTTAAGGAAAACTTTTTAATTTTTTTAATGTTTTCCGTTAATTGCATGTATATGGAGTTGGGTCGTTACCACAACGCCGAACGCCGAATACCATAACGTCGAACGCCAAATTGACCGCAACGCCGACAGCTAGAAAACTGCTGTGTACCACAACGCTGAAATACAGTAACGCTGAAAAATGTTGCTGTAAGGAGGAGGGGCCACAGGAGCAAAATGAAAAACAACTGAATGAATTTGTGTGCTAACCTTACATAACCTAACCTTTGTGGCAGTCCTGCAATGACATTTTTCGGGGTTAATGTATTTCGGCGTTGTGGTAATTCGGGGTTGTGGTACACAGCAGTTTTCTAGCTGTCGGCGTTGTAGTCAATTTGGCATTCGGCGTTATGGTTTTTGGCGTTATTGTACGTTCGGCGTTTTGGTGCGTCCGCTATGGAGATGACTTGAGTTCGTTACCCCTCGCGCAGAACTCTTTGGACGCAGATTCCAACTCCCCTTACACTCTGCGGATCCTACAGAATCGCGCCCTTGTGTATGACTGTTTTAATTACTTCGGGCACCTTGCCACCATCTTGGAATTGCCTTGCCCGGCTGCCAAATTCACGGTTTTTTTATGTAGCCCATCGCACGAGTTATGTCTTGTTTTGGAATTGGAATGCAAGCACGCGCGGCATATGTAGTGACTTTTAAGTTTAACACATTGCTTTTGGATATACTCCATTGCAGTTTTAATTTTGCGTGTCGTAGATAAGAATCTGAAGGACAGACAAAAGAAAGATGATTACAGTCAGTCTGATTGTTCCGAAAATGATTTGTCTTGGGGAAGCCTATATGCTGTCGTCGTGGTGTTGCCAGAGTCGCTGTTTGTCTGTAATTACTGTTAGTGTCGTCGTCAGCGCACTGTGTTTGTCTGTGCTGTAATATTGTTCTGATTCCTTCCACGGGTTTCTCTGTGCTGCATTTGCGTTTCAACATTTGCACTTGGGTTTGATTTTGGCTTAGTTTTCCGTGTGTTTGTGTGTTCTCCAGGGTTTCTCTATGACGTACAGTGTAAACATTAAGGGGTGCCTCCCATTTCAGGTCATGATTTTATATTTATATTAATCACTCATCAACTTTTAGACTTTTTCAATTGTTTAACTTTCACGAAACGGAAAATAGGTATATACAGCGCATACGTTTTGCACAATTAGTTGCCAGAGTTACATTTTTAACGTTTTTGGGTTGTACATATAAGGAGAATTTAATATATTGCAGAACTGAAACTTTTTTTGTTTAACTGAAATGCCACTGGCTACTTCATGATATGATTTGCATTTCTATCACAAAAGCTCATATCATGTTTCTTGGCTGTCAAGATCGTAACAAATTTGAGATAATTGTAATGCCAGGTAAAATTAATTAACATTTTCTGAAAGAAATTCAAACCATTTCTTGAAGTAGCCAGTGGCATTTCAGTTAAACCCAAAAAAGTTTCAGTTATGCAATAAATTAAATTCTCCTTATTTTTACAACCCCAAAATGTTAAAAAATGTAACTTCGGCAGCTAATTTATGCAAAAAGTATGCGCTGCATATACTTTGTCATTTCGTGAAAGTTAATCAAAATTGAAAAAAGTCTACAAGTTTATCTGTAAATACTGTAAGTATAAAATCTTGATCTGAAATTGGAGGCACAACCCCTTTAATGTTTGAAATCTGTCTCCCCCATTGCGAGGGTCGCTGGAGGGGAAGCCTTCATTTCACAGACGAGAGAGCCACACCCGAAGTTCCCCGAAGTTCATGCTCGCTTTTTTGTTTACACGATTTCACGGTATCTTTAATGTAGCTATCCTAACCAAATCAACCGTCCACAATGTTTTAAAGTTTTTATAATGTAGCTAACCTAACCTGATTGACCATTAGTTATCACGAGTTACAACGAACAAAAAAATAAAAACCGAAGGTGCACGATCGGGTGTTCGTCTCTCTCTCTTCCTTGGAAAGAAGGCTTGCCGTGTGGCTGGAAGGGCGCGGCATCTGTGGTGACCGGTGTGCGGGACTGCGTGCTGCAGGGTGCAGCAGCTGGACGGAGGCTTCTTCGAGAACTTCGGGTCGCTGCTGCGGGAGCACCGGGCGATGGCGCGCACCTGCGAGGAGCAGGAGGAGGAGGAGAAGGTGGAGGAGGCGCAAGAGGTCGCCGTGCTCGACGACTCGGACTCGGACCAGGAGCTCGGGCCTGCCGGCAAGTCCGAGCTCATCTCCACCGCCATGGGCTGGAACGTGAGTACCCACACACACACTCTCTCTCTCTCTACCCTCTTCCCGTGTTCTTCAGCATCCACGGTGCTGCCATCTGTGGCGGATGGCGCGAACACAAAAGTTCCCACATCCAACCAGAGATTAGAGAAAGTCACAGATGGAGCATAAACACAGTTTGTATAGGTATCTCTGCTGAAGCCAGGGGACGTAAGGCTGGGTTCACAATTTAAAAAAAAATTAAGCGAGTGCATAGCAAGCCGTTCACACGACCTGTGCACACGACCTGTGCGAACTGCGAAATCGGTTCACAATGGAATTCTTACTGTTAAATTTCAGCCAATGAAATTTCGCGAACTATGCGACATCTGTTAGCTGTGTTAGTAAATAAACATATTAACTTTCAAAATAACGATAATACTTTTATTATCTCGACATTTTCTTACCACAATATGGTTAATAAATATAAACATATTTCTATTCCCGCCAAAAAAAAAAAGCACCCTGCTCTTCTCCCATTGGCTGTTGTGCCATGCGTACGCGACCGAAATAAAATATATTCATTTCACTCCTATGCGCACGACCTCGCTCCCATGCACACGACAAACTTTCTGCTATTGTGAATCGTTAGGTTAGGAAACATGGCGTTCATATCCTATGCACACGACCTACTGTTACTGTTATTTTTTCAATTGTGAACCCAGCTAAGGGGGAAGCAAATCGCCGCCATATTGTTCCATGAATAAAATCGCATTTTCTCATGGTGGTGGGAAAGTGCATGAATATTAAACAAATAAAGACTGCTGACTCGAGAAAAATGATTCTGTACAAGAGTATTTAGTAAACTACATTTCTTTCTATATAGGTACTATATAAACAAATGGCCGCCATCTTCTTACGTGAACAAACTGGCCACAGTGCTCAGAGCTTATGCTCCATCTGTAACTTTCTCTAATCTCTGCATCCAACGGGGAAACTTGACAATATCAACAGTTAAACGAGTTTTAACAATATGGACGGTATTTTGGTTGGAAAGGAAGGTTGTCTGTATATAGTCGGTTCACGGACGATCATTTCACGTGATAATGTCATAAGAAAACATTGATGAAAAATTGTATACATCTTAATTTTCAAATACTATTTACATTTTTTTTTTGCAATTTTAATTTAAATAATTATGTTTAAATATAATCACGAACAATTAGCTAAAAAAAAGCCCGCCTTAACCTGTTTGATATTAGGTATAGAATATTTTCTCACAAGGTGGTTGGCCGGTTCTTGCACGCTCGGCTCAGGCGGAACGTGACAATTTTTTCGTGCGTTCAGCCGGCGTTCATCTATTTGTAAGACGTTATCAAATCAAAAAAAATTCCTTTCTCTAAAATCAGGCCAGTCTTCTTTCTTTTTTTTTTTTTTCGCTTTTATCAGAGCCGTTTCATTATATGGCTTAAAATTTCGCTATGCACATGGAATGATTCGATAGTCGACGTAGCTGCTCCGGCAGCGAATTCTAGCGGCGGTTGCGGTAACTACGTGTGATTCGCGTCCAGAAATGTAGGTATATAGTTGAAAACACGAGGCGCACATATATATTCATTAGAGACCTGCAAAATCCGCTGTTTCGATGGCCTTCAGGATAGACTGCACATACTCCTGTACATTCGGGTAAATAACGCAAGTTCATTGGCTGCCGACTTGTAAGTCGTCTCAGCTGGTTTGTCTGTGATTCGATCCTTCTTTGGTTGACGGTTTATGACTGGTTGAGATTCGTCCAGATGAACAGTAAGCCAATAGAAAAAATATCTAAGAGGTATATGTGTTTGAATTCTAGCCTATCACCGAATGAATCCGCGAATTTTGCAGGTCTCTAATAATCACGCTCGGCATTATTGCTCGTGTCCGAGTTTCGTATAATAAGTGTATTTGCAACATAAGAACAGATTAATTTGCTCGTTACAGAGGTTACATGTTGCAGGCATCCACTCTCGAACTTCTTACCTCCATGCCAGAAACAAAGGCGCCAGTTTGGATTGAACCATTTTATTGCAATATCCAGTTTTTTAATGTATGTCGTTGTTAATGCAGAGAGCACATAATTTATTTTGAGTCTATGAACAAGTGATTATTAATAATAATGTTACAGCTGTAGTCATTCTTAAATTTAAAAAAAAATGCTAATCGCCATTATTTCATAGGAAAAATTTATGTTGTAGTCAATCAGAATCATGTGTAGGCTTTAAGTTAAATTAATTTGATATAACTTTATTTATATATATAAAGTGATAAGTTTGTTACAAATAAAATTAAAAACGGTTTACTCCAAGATCATGTCCTTTGTATCTAAAGGAGGGGCGCTTCTTAAAATTGTCTTTGTCGGAACCAAAATTCAGAAAGCTGCAATCACTGTAAGCATTTGGAATTTGCTTTATGCCTTACTTCATTCATTTATCTTTTTAGGATCGGAGTGTAAATTGTGTGTATACCTAAGTTACGCGAAACATTTTGGCGTCATTCAGTTTGTATGACCGTTGTTAGAATTTTAGGAGAAAATTCTATTTTAGGGGAAGACGGAGGAAGGGGTGTAGTATATCCCGCCCTTAACCCCCTCCCCACCTTAAAAAAAATGATCTTCTGTCTGCTTCTAACTTGACTGATCTTGCCCGATAAGTACAGGTGAGCGTCTGTCAGTTTTTGGTGTTTCCAAGTGAAAAACAGACCGAATTCGTGCTACAAATAGTCAGCGGGATTATGAAATTGCCATTATTTTCAGCTACATACAAAACAATTCTAGAAGTATAACATTTTGTTGTGTATTTTTTTATAAACCAGAATACACTATGTGATTATACACTAAAGTTCTTAGAAAACCCAATACAAGAATGTATATATTTTAGGGTGCATTGGTAAAATTACACTATTAGTTTTACAATTAAAATCACACATAAAAAGTGTTAAAAGTAATAAGTCTTTTTTTTTAAATCAATACGCAGAAGTTTCTTATACACAATTACGTCATTTTAAAAGTGCATAGTAAATTTACAACGACCAAGTAACTGCATGAATACATGTGCATATAAACAGAAACCCATTCAATTTATATTGTGTTGTCGACTTCATAGCACTAGTTTAACACGTAGTTGTGAAAGTGATATTTCCATTAAGTCATGAGTTGTTATTGTGCTTGATGGTTGAGAATTTTAATGCGCTAGACTGTCAATTAATTAGTCGTTGGTTCATTAACAGTCATAAACTCCAAAAAAATGTTAAGGGATTTGTTCAATTTTGAATGTTCAGTGTTCGTATCAATTCACTAAATGATGCAGTAAAATAAACTGGTTAATTCACACATGCCAGCATTTATTAAAATACACCATCAGTTAGGGGCATGTTCATCAAAAAATTGCAGTAATATTTCAACAAATTCATAGTTTTTTTTTTTGAGCATAAGAGTAAAATGACACCAATACTTGTAAGTGTAAAAATTATCTAACATCGGCAGAGAGACTGTTGCAATAATCGTTTTGTATAAAATGACATATTTTTATACGATGTTTTACTAAGTCTCAAGACTCTCCAATACTTGGTGTCGCTCACATAACATAACCAATCTTTAATTTTAGTTACAAAGAACAAGACGTATAAAAACCTTCCCATTCCGAAAAAGAAATTAAATATTTTTTTGCGAGCATTTTAAAACTCTTACAACGATTTTAAGTATTATTTCTGTAACTTAGTTAACCTAACCATAATTTCATTTCAGTTACAATCACTTTTAAACGCGTAACAACATAAATTCCCGAGAGAAAAAAAAAACTAATTTTTGCTTGAATTTAAATTTAATACTTATAGACTAATCTCCTACAGGAAAAGGGTGGGAAAAAATTGGCTGTCTGTAAAGTCAGTTTACGGACGATAGTTTAACGTGAAAACGTCATAACAAAACATTGATGAAATGATTGCATACTTTTATGAATAAGGTTGAATCATTTTTATTGATTTATCACTATTTTTTATGGATACAAAGGAGTGAAAAGGAATCTACAATTTAATTGATAAATTTACTTTTATTTGCACTCATTAATTCAAATTATGTTTATTACTTTAACGAAGAGATTATTTTAACTATAACTTGTATACATGTTTGCAATTTAACTTCTTCCAATCTGTTATTCTGTTAAGGATAGGACGATGATAGATAGGAAAAGTAGAAAACGAATGGGAGTGTTTCAAGTTTAATGTGCCTCGAAAAAGTCAAATCGATGGTTGTTCCAATCGAGTGGAAGAGAGATAGATGCGGCGCAAGCGTACAATGAGCGTAACGGGACAATGAGTCATCCTTTTTCGTGCGTGCAGCCGGCGTTCATCGATTTATTAGACGTTGTCACTTCAAAAAAAAATCGAAGACGTGCGAACGCAAGTTACTCTAGCGACTTGACTCGGGGTCAGCAAAGACTAACAAGTATGTTTCCAGTTCGCGGCCGGAAGTGCGTGCGCGATGACTGAGCGCGCCGGCAGCGACCCTGGCGGCCGCGTCAATAAACTGCGCACACGCGCCTCCTGTCGTGAGGTGCTCCGCACGTGTGTTTGTTTCTCTTTGGCGCTCGCTGCTGCGAAGCTCCTGCCTCTCCCTCCCTTCCAACCATATTCCCTCCAACAACCTTCCACACTCTCTCCTCTCTCTCTCTATGCTTGCTTTCCGATGGGAAGCCTAAGATGTACATCAAGTTCTGTCCCTGCCCGAACACGCCCGAATATTCACCTTCGGCCAACCTCGGGTTTATTTATATATATATTTATATTTCTCTGTTTATTTTAATGTAGCTATACTAACCTAACTAACAGTCCATAGTGTTTTAAAGTGTTTTAATGTAGCTAACCTAACTGACCACTTTTAATATTTGAATTCATTTTTCCTGCGCAAAAATAAAACAAATTCCGAGGTTGGCCGAAGGTGAATTGTTCGGGTGTAATCGGGAATGGCAGAACTTGATGTGCATCTTAGGTCTCCGTCTCCCTGACCTCTACTTCTCCCTATTCCTCACCTGTTCTAGGCGGAGTTGATAAGTGCGTCGTTCGCCGGTGCTTCTAAGGCGGTATCTCCTAAGCGCAAGGCTCTAAACTGACGCGCAGTCTTCTCGTCATGCATAAGACAAATATAGAATTTGAGCGACAACCATAACATTAGATTAGAGAAATGAGGTGTACCTAATGCAAGGCACTTGCATTCCTTCAAGAATTTTTACCGGGTGTTTCATGTAAAAAAAATTAAAATTGAAAACACTTATTTTAAGACCTTTTCACTCTCCTGAAAATACAGTTTAAAAACGAAATATTTGTACAAAAAAAAATCACCACTCCGATATCTTGCAGTACTGAAGCTCTACATATAGTATTTGAGCCCAGGTAGGCGGGCACCTAAATATCTTTATCTCCTTTCCTCTCTTCTTCTCCCTTTCCTTCTCCCTCCTCCATAACATTCCGTTGATGCGCCACGTCATTGCATAGTCTCTTGTTATACAATGTGACTGAAGCAGTGACCGATCTAACGGAATGGAGTAGGCCCTACATATCTTTAATGGCTCGCATGCGGACACGAACCCGTACTAATTAGATCGGAAATACTCAGCACTTTCCATTTTAGTGTCTCCGTGCAACCAGTAGAATCTGAGCATTGGGCCGCAGTGTTAGCCATGTTTGTTTGCGTTTTAAATACTTAAAAACATTACTTCACGTACAAGAATGTCTATAGTGATCTGTCATTACTTCGTGGTTCATTTTTATTAACATAAAACAATATCTCAGAGAACTTTAGAATTATTGCTTCCAAAAATTTTTGTTATTCTTCCTGCAAAACTAAAAAAAAAAAAAAAATGTTAATTTTTGGCTACATAATATAACTCATGAAGAGATGGCTTTAGTATTTAAGTAAGTTTTATATATTGTTATAACTTTGTACCTGTACTTTACTTAAATACTAATTTTTATTTGATTATATTTTCATTTATTCATGTAACAATGTTATAATTTATAAGTTTTTTGTTTATACGTAATATTGCATTTTAATAAATTGCTCTTTTTAACTTTCATCTTTATATAACTAATGTAAAGTTTCTTAGGTTATATTTGATATATTTATTTCTCAGTTATTATACATTTACAAATGTTTACAATCGTCAAAATACCGCATGTAATTTGAAGTGACTAGATGCACTCACATACAAGCTTGCGTTCGTGAGTGCTAAATTTCCTGGTTAATTAAGTGAATATTGTTAACAAAGTGTAAAAAAAAATGTGAAATAAAATTATTGTTATTATTATTATCATCTCGAACATGTTGTGTCCTCGTAAAATAAAAATTCTTTCGCAACCGTGAAATTTTAAGCTCACTGGTTGCCAGTTTATTAAGTTTCCGCGCATTGTTGGAAGCGGTGGACCGATAGTTATGCAAGCGGTTCCGCGTCATTGCGGAACGGGGCCTGACGGCCTCTTGTTTCAACGAAACTATAATTAATCCGTTCAGTCCCACCTCCTCCTCCCCCCCCCCCCCTCCTTGATCCATGCATTCCAGATGCGGAAGGGCCGGATTTAGGGGAGGGCAACCGGGGCGAAAGCCCCGGGGCCTCCACAAACGGAGGGCCCCCACAAATCCTTTGACATTCTTTTTTCGCTGTTTTACCTTTACCTACAGTACTTTGTACATACATTATTATATTATTGTTAAATATTAACATAAATATTCATTAACACTAAAATTTAATTTCATATAATTCTTGTCTCCGATTATATTTATGTATGTTTTTTTTTAAATACCAATTGAATCTACTTGATTTCACAATAAATTATTTATTGGAAATCTCGACTGAAAAAAATTGTTCATTTTATTTGTAAAATAATTTGGGGCCAGGGGGCCTCCGCTCCTCTGTTGCCCCGAGGCCTCCAGACCTCTAAATCCGGCCCTGAGATGCGGCCTCGCCGGAGGGTGACATCGCTGTCTCGGCCAGTGCAGAGGCCGCGCGTAATTGCACTGAGACGCGCTATTTCGGCGCCGCCCTGCCCACGTCCTAGCTCTATATATACATACACACACACACACACACACACACACACACACACACACACACACACACACACACACACACACACACACCTGCGGATACGTGTTGCAACGGCGCGGTGACCCGCCAGCGGTTCACATCTGGTTCACAATTACAACAAAAAAAATTGGTTGTCTGTAAAGTCGGTTTACGGAAGATAGTTTAACGTGACAACGTTATAACAAAACATTGATGAAATGATTGCATACCTTTATGAATGAAATTGAATCATTTTTATTAAATTATCACTATTTTTAATAAATACAAAGGAAGAGTGAAATGAAATCTTCAATTTAATTGATAAATTTACTTTTATTCGCACTCATTAATTCAAATATGTTTATTTCTTTAACGAAGAGATTATTTTATACATGTTTGCTATTTAACTTCTTCCAATCTGTGTTGTTCTGTTAAGGATATGACGATGATAGACAAAGTAGGAAACGCATGGAAGTGTTTCAAGTTTAATGTGCCTCGAAAAAGTCAAATCGATGGTTGTTCCAATCGAGTGGAAGAGAGATAGATGCGGTGCAAGCGTACAATAAGCGTAACGGGACACAGCGTAACGGGACATTTTTTCGTGCGTGCCGCCGGCGTTCATCGATTTATTAGACGTCACGTCAAAAATTGGATCATTCAATGTTTCACCAACATCGGGAAAAATAGATTACAAGTTTTGATCTCTTTAGAGTACGACATGACCAATTGTTATTAATTTGTGTTAATCTAATTTGCTTATACAGTACTAGAAATTACTTCATTTCTAATTATAAATAGTTTTTTGTGATGCCATTTTTATAATTTTGTTGGGTTTGATTCTCTGTCACTTGATGTAGGCTTTTGGACATACGCCATTGCTTAGCACGTGTATGTCTGCAGAAGAAAACTACAAAAAAACACAAATTAAGCAAAAATTGCTGTTGTCAGGATTTAACGCCACACAATATTCCACAACAGGAATATGGTCAACAAACAAGGAAAAAACAAAGAAAAATGGACTAACAGAACGAAAAAAAAAAACACAAATGATGACAGCACAAAAAAAATCAACACAACAGTTGAAACGAGACAAAAAACACAGCAAAACGAAAAGACAAAACAAACACAATAGTTAAAAAAAAAAAAAAAAAAAGAAACGAAAAAACCCCCACAAAAGATGACAGCACAACAAATATTGAACCCAAAAAATTCAGCACAACAGTCAAAACAAGACAAAAACACGACCAAACGAATAGACGAAACAAACACAACAGTTTTCTAAAACTTTTGTGGGGGGTTTTTCGTTTCTCTCTCTCTCTCTCTCTTTTTTTTTTTTTTAAAAACTATTGTGTTTGTTTCGTCTTTTCGTTTTGCTGTGTTTTTTGTCTCGTTTCAACTGTTGTGTTGTTTTTTTTTGGGGGTTCGGAATTTTTGTGCTGTCATCATTTGTGGGGGTTTTTTCGTTCTGTTAGTCCATTTTTCTTTGTTTTTTCCTTGTTTGTTGACCATATTCCTGTTGTGGAATATTGTGTGGCGTTAAATCCTGACAACAGCAATTTTTGCTTAATTTGTGTTTTTTGTCATTTGTGTTTTTTTGTAGTTTTCTTCTGCAGACATACATGTGCTAAGCAATGGCGTATGTCCAAAAGCCTACATCAAGTCATGCACTCCCATTGCACAAATCTTTCAAAGATAATATTGATTCTCTGTTCTGTGGTCGAGCTTCGAGCTATCGTACGGCCATCTTTGTATTGTCTCGCGGTAATAATCGGATTTGAAAGTAAAAGCGTATATTTTTTAAATGTCACTTAAAACTTGATGCTGCGTGGCATATTGCCGAAAACGAAAATTAGAGCACGTTGGCCTGTCGTTCTACAGATTACCTGCAGAACCTACAAGGTATGTTTTATAAACCTAAGTGCTAACCTGACTTCATGCGTACTGTTTTGAGAAAAAATACTGAGTCCTATTAAATTAAACCTTCCTCAGGTTGTATTTGGCTGGAATTTTTTCGTTACAAGTTGCAAAGAAATGACATGATAGCAAGGGTTTTGTTTACAAATTTAAGCGAACGATCATTACTATGGGAGGGGAGACCTGAGATGCACATAAAGTTCTGCCATTCCCGATTACACCCGAACAATTCACCTTCGGCCATCTTCGGGATTTGTTTTATTTTTGCGCAGGAAAAAAGAATTCAAGCATTAAAAGTGGTCGATTAGGTTAGCTACATTAAAAAACTTTAAAACACTATGGACGGTTAGTTAGGTTAGTACAGCTACATTAAAATAAACAGAGAAATATAAATGTATATAAATGAACCCGAGGTTGACCGAAGGTGAATTGTTCGGGTGTAATCGGGAATGGCAGAACTTCATGTGCATCTTAGGCTTCCCACTATGGGAGTGGTGCCTCTCCCTTTACTTAACTCTATGCGTGCCCGGTGCAGGCAGTGTCCACGCAGCGCAGGGACACACCAGGTGGCGACGGCCGCCGGCTAACAAGGTCGCGGTGGGCGGGCGGCTGTCTGTCAAAACCCCTCCCTCCCCTCCCCCCTTTCTATCCTTCCCTGCTGTTGCGCCGCTCGCTAACGAACCAGAAATACGCGCGCTGGCGTGTCCCCGTTGCCCTGGGGTATCCCATTAAGGGCTGTATCTACGCCCCATAATAACTCGAAGAACATCTCTTTTTTTTCTAAAGCTTTTTTCGTAAACCATTCAAGACACAGAGTTCAATAATTTTATGCCACAAGAAGATACTTATAAAATTCCACCTACAGTTTCAAAATTGTGTATGTGTTCTTTTTAAAATATATAAAAAATCATAAAAGTAAGAAACAATAACTTCATCTTACGAGTAACTTATTAATATTTTCACAAAATTAAAACTATAGGACTAAAGTTCGCATTATTGCGAATAAAATGGTATATTAAAAGTATATGGTTACCGCGACAATAGTTTAGAAATTCTTAATCGCAGATGGACATTTTTCGTGCTGCTAGGGCCTGCTTTGTGCTGCCTGTGCGGGAGAAGGCATGAAGCTTCCGAGATACCGAGGTTGGTGGGGGAAGCCTGAAGCCGCGGTAGGGGAAGTGAGGTTTGGGGAGCTTGGCAAGGGGGGAGGGTGAAAGGGGGTAGCGTGTGGCTTTCCGGGAAACCCCCGGTATCTTCAGTGCTCAAGGCTTCTGTCTGCCTATGCTAGAGCGAATGAATTCCATTGACGTGATGTGTCCGACTAATGGTTATGGTTTAGCACGAAAAAATAGTAATTTTGAAATGCTTGCTGTTATACAAGTAGTTCGCATTGGTGTTCCTTGAATGTAAGTAGAAGAACGACTATGAAACAGAAATGTGATAAAAGGAAGGGGAAATGGGGCCAATTGAATTTGAGTGCACACCGAAGAAAACGAAAAGCAACTGCTTTCATTGCATATCAAAAGCAAAGGTTAGTGTGTACGTCTACGTCTGAAGAAATCTGTAATTTGTAATATATGGTAATTAAAGGTTTGTTAAGTGAAAAATAATATTTCTATGCACAGGAAGTGCAAAAAAATATCAGAAAATCTTACAGTAACAGAGGATACTTGGCAGAATGCAGAAAAATGTTTGACTGAGGAGCACGAAGAAATTCAGTTAGGTTCACGACCAGGAACAAGTTATACGGAGAACGAAATACAGGCACAAAAAACGTATAACAAGTAAGTTTCCTGTTAAAAAAATGTATTCTCCAATACTCGTTCAACTATAAAATTTTTAATGAAAGTTTAAACTTCGGGTTTATTTAGACATTCGAGAAACAAAAATCGATTCAAAATCCGCAAGTACCCACCTAGGTAATTAGATTTTCCCGTATTATGAACAACCAAATTGAACTGTACATAATAATTGTAGAGTACATTTAATTTCACTTATGAATACTATTATAAATGTGGAGCAATAGCATGCAGACATTAAATGATATATACTATGCCTTGAATGGTGAGTTGAGCAAACAATAAAAACCGAGGTTCATTTTTAATTTAACTTTCTTTAAATCTAATATGCAATGAAATTCAAAATAGTTGATAAACTATAAGTTAACACTGTATAGAGGTGCTGTTTTTCGCCTTTGTTATTTTTGGCTTTCATTTTATCATCAGTAATTTTCCCAATAAAAAAAACCGTGCAACTTTGACACCTATGAACTGAATGAAGTTACAGCATTTTTATTTTCGCAACAAATAGCAACTTTGGCTGTAATCGAAATTTTACAAAATCTGTCACATGAAAAGTAAGGTTTGATTGTTTAAATTTTTTAAAATAATTTTGTCTGTTTTAAACAAACAATTCAGCATGTATCTTCTTCAAATACTTTTTATATCATATGTTAGACATTCTAACTGGTTAAATCAACTTAAAACTGGTTTTTATTCAAACCTTTTAATCTGAAATAAATTCCCATGTTCAGATCACTATTTAATGTGTGTACATGACGTCTCCTAAATCCTTCGCGTTACTTCAGTCACCCCTGCAGCTACTGGAGACAGAGGAAGGCGCTTTGTACTGGTCCGCACGTGTTACTGACAACGAAGTAATAGACGAAAATTGCACTGATATCATCTCAAATACAGTAGATGAAACAGCAGCTATATCTTTTCGAAAGGAAAGCAAGGTATGGCATTTACTTCTAAACTGTTACATGTATGTGAGTACCTGTATTATTAAAAAAATTATTTGATGCTACACTCCAAATGGGAACCATTGAACATTCAGAGATTGACTGATTTTTCACCCATTTAATTTGTCAAAACTTCTTCATCGGGAATCTGTGGAAAACTAGTTAAAAAAAAAAAGTTAAAATAAAAGCACAATTGAAACACTGAAAGGTATGAATTCACGTATTGAATTTGTGAAGAAAATAAATGTGCCCACTCATAAAAAGAAGAGTAACTTTAGGGATACACTTGATGTTACAGCAGTGGCGTCTCGTCAGGGCAAGCAAGGCAAGCAGTGCTTGCCCAGGCAGTTTCCAGACATTGTATTTTTTAAATAAATATTTTATTCAGAATAGTATTTTACTTTGGCTCGTGCAGTTAGGTGTATGTATTTTTTACACTATCTTCTTGGGACCCAATACTGTGCGCTGTGCGCTATAAAAAAAGAACTCGTTGACACAAAAACATGCTGTTTTAGAAGCGTTGCTAGGTTTAGAAGCGCTGGTAGGATCGCTTTCAGCAGGAAGGCTGCCGCAGTAGTTTCCTTTCGGAAGGGGGGTGGCATGGTACAAAGGTTCAGAGAGGGGATTGGCTGGAAAAATACGCGGTAGAAGCTACGAAGGTAACGCTTTCTTGCCGAACTGGAGCGAACATGGCCGAAGCAGACGGTGGAATTTTTCCGCCGACTGCTTCGGCTATGTCCGGTACAGTTCGGCACGGCAGGTGGCGATGTCGTGCTGACGGTCGGTGGTCGTCTCTCGGGGCGTGCGCATCTCTCTCGCGGGCTGTTGGCTGGGAGTTCCCTGCGACCTATTGGGTAACCGAAGGCTGGCAGTGCGTGTTGGTTTTGTGTGCGTGCTGGGGGCGGCCTAGCAGCGCCAACTGCTACCGACCGCGTCCCGCGGGTGGCGGATACGGGAGCCCAGCCCGAGAGTTGCAATCTCGCTGGGGTGGCTGTGAATAACCAATAGCAGTCCGCGGACCAATGGCCGGCCTGTGGAGTCGTTATCACGGCTGTCGGGGAGAAAGGTAGCCTGAATGTAGCTCGGCGCGCGGCAGAAAGCAGCTTCGTCGGCGAAGGCACCGCAGGGGAGCTCGATGTGCCTTAGTAGCGAAGTGTAGACGAACTGCGGGCTGGAACTTGCGGAGCTGTGGACTGCCGCGCGCGCAACGGAACTGAACAGCATCGGAATTCTGAAGGAAGAGATGGCGGCGCCTTCAAGTTGGGGCCCTGTTGGAGCCAGTGGTAGCCTGGGCGGCGCGACCTTCAACCGACCCGGGAATTTGGGGGGCAAGAGGGTCCGACTCGCAAGATACTTCATTCGCCTGAACGACTTACCCCCACCCTGGCTTGAAAGGTCGTTGGCTGTTGACTGGAAGAAGGAAGATGAAGATGGCGCAATGTCCGGCTGCCTTTCGCTTCGAGAGCCAGCAGTTCGAGCCGGTTTACTGGCTCGTCTGCCCACTTCTGTTTTAACTGTGGCTGCCTGGGCAGCTGTGGCTGGGCTGACGTGAAGTCGCCCGCCCCTGGGGGTGCATGCGCCCCTGGCTAATAATAACCCAGGAGCTCCCAACTTTAAATGCGGGCCGCAAGGCCCAAGCACCCAACTCCACCAAGGTTGATTTTTCAGCCCCTCCAACTCTTCTTACCTGGACCCTTCTTCCTCTTGTCCAGTAGTTACCTGCTTGCTTAATGCATGTTATTTGATCCCCGCATGAACCGGCCCAGGGTTTTCCCTGTGTCTATGCAGGTTTTACCTGGGTCACATTAGCTAGCTTTAAGCTAGGCGACCAAAGGGGCGTCAGTCATGGCGCCAATTGCAGCCATGGCTGGCCAGTAAACCCCAATAAGCACATGATGCACGCGCCCTTGTCCTGCATGGTTAAAAACCCGCATGGTAGAGTGTATAGGCTTCGGCCTGAGACACACTTAGGTCCTCTCCTAACCTGGACCCTCCCCTACACACTTAGAATTAACTTAGGCTAGGAAAAAAAAAAAAAAAATTGTCGTGCTGACTGGCGGCGGAGTGAGTGGTCAGTGTAACTACTCACCACCAGGGTCGCTTGCGTCCCTGGTCACTAAATCCAGTCCTGGATAAAAAGCAAAGCGGACCACGAGTCCAAGTGCCCAACCCCCGCATGGTAGACTCTTTTCTACTCTGTCCAACACTTCATCCAGACCATCCTCTGTCTCCTGTAAATTCCTACACGTAATGCATGCCAAATTGCATCCCGCATGAATGTGCCCAGGGTTTTCCCTGTGTCTATGCAGGTTTTACCTGGGCCCAACCTATCTCTAGTTATATTCTAGATTTAAGAGTGAGGGGAGTTAGTCATGGCGCCAATCGTTGCCATGGCTGGCCAATCCCCTCCTAGCACACGATGCATGCGACCCTCTCCCTGCATGGCTAATCCCAGCATGACTAGGCGTATAGGCTACGGCCTGAGACGCACCTAGGTCCCTCCCTAACCCGGACCCCTCTAAAATACACTTAGTTTAAGTTAGGTTAAGAAAAAAAAAAAAGTAGGTGGCGATGTCGCGTTTCAGTCGGCGGTCGTCTCTCGGGGCGCGCGCATCTCTCCCGCGGGCTGTTGGCTGGCAGTGCGTGGGGGATTTGTGGGTGTACGATGATACTACACTCCCACTTAGTATATAAGTAATGTAGAGTAGGTATTTTACTATCAGAATAATGTAAGTCAATCATTATTTTTCAAAAATAATGTATTTAAAAAAAATGTCAATTTTTCTACCTGTGGAATAGTCAATGTTCAGTTAAGAAAACTACTTAAGTAGCACCATTTTGTACCTTGAAATCCATATTTTCCCGGCGGAGGGCCCCCAGACACCCCCCCCCCCCCAACCTCATCATGTTTTGGTGTGAACGGAGTTATTGCTTCCCCTCATGTAAACCTCACGCCTCGCCACTGTGTTACAGACGGGCATTGTCAAGACATAGGTTCCTTTTTTTTATAACGCAAACCAATTATTATAAATAAAATATGCTTTTATCTCCGAATAACTAACTAAACTGTGCTAACCTGGGTTTAAATATTGATATAACTTATCTTTTGAACCTAAAAATAAAAAATAAAAATTGGCGTACATGTTTTTGACGTGATAACGTCTTATAAATCGATGAACGCCGGCTGCACGCACGAAAAAGCATGACTCATTGTCACGTTCCGCTGAGCCGAGCGTGTAAGCGAGGGCGCGGAGCGTTCGGCTTGAGACGAATCTTTTTAGGAGCAACACCTGACGCCCTAGAAGGACAAGATGGGCATGTAGAAATTAAATTTCCTTCTTCAGCAGCTGGCAGAAACGTTGCGGAATCAGTTGCCGAAGGGAAAATAAAATATCTGTCACTTGTTGGAAACGAATTACAACTGAAAAAATGTAACGAATATTATTACCAAATACAAGGACAGCTCCACATAACAGATCAAAATGTATGCCTTTTCGGTATATGGACATCAAAAGAACAAGAAATGGTTATTATAAGAATAGAAAGAGTAGATATATTCTGGAAGAATGAAATGGAACCTAAATTGGTCAAGTTCTATGAAGAATGTTTTCTCCCAGAACTTGTCGACCCCAGACATACATGTAATATGGAGATTAGGGACCCATTTTCCAACAAGAAATAAATTATGCAAACAAGTCCGTAACAGTCTGCGGGACTGCAAGAACATGCTGCGCATAGGAAAAGTAGTAGACTGACATATAAGTCATTTTACCTTATTAAGTTTATAATATTATGTACATTATTTGTAGATCACAAACAACTGCCTTAGCAGAACTGTTTTTCTAAGGAGTAAATGTTTATTAATCAATATTGTAGGATTTTGGATGCTGTTCACCGATGTCATGTAACAAGAGTAATTTATCTTTCCTCCAAATATATATCACTTAGTGTTTTAATTTTGCATTTTGATGCAAATCCTGTGATGCATTAATTAGTATTCTAAACTGGATTATAGTATTAGGTGGCTATAACTATCAATTGTATGATGACATGTTCATAAATGAGTAGGCTAGGGTATATTTTGTGTGAATTAATAATATATATAGACTATATAGAAACTATAGACTATGTACAGGAAGTCCTGAAACGGCCGTAAATTAAGCACACCGCACGTGAATGGTGGGCAAAATAACAACATTTTTGACGTGACAACGTCTAATAAATCGATGAACGCTGGCTGCACGCACGAAAAATTGTCCCACTACGGATGTGTCCTGTTTATTATTTTTTTTCCTAACCTAACTAAAAACTAAGTGTGTTTTGGAGGGGTCCGGGTTAGGGAGGGACCTAAGTGCGTCTCAGAAATAAAAGTAAATTTATTAATTAAATTGTAGATTTCATTTCACTCCTTCTTTGTATCCATACAAAATAGTGATAATTCAATAAAAATTATTCAAATTTATTCATAAAAGTATGCAGAGGTAGAATTTATCATACAAAAGATAGAAATATTTTAAAAAAATTTCTTCCTCAAAGGATATAATATTTTAAATGCCTAAATGGTTTGGTTGCAAAAACCTATTACGGCTAAGTCTCAGGCCGAATATGATATTTCATTTTCTTCTGGATCAATCATTTCATCAACGTTTTGTTATGACGTCACATTAAACTATCATCCGTAAACCCACTTTACAGACAACCAATTTTTTCTGTTTTTTTCACACAATGTGGCAACACAGCATGCGGTTAGTCGCCTCTTGCGCTCAATAGGTTTCATACTAACAGAGTACGCGGGTTCAAATTATGGTCAGTCCAAAAATTATCTTTCGCTAGAACGGTAGTTGTATTATATTTGTTGAGCGTAAGAGAGGAATAACCGGCATGATGTGTTGTCACTTTGCATGCGAAAAATGTTGCCGTACAACATTTTGCCACTAACATTTTCGTCTTCAATTTTGTCCAGGAATATCGTGGTGTGCTTTATTATACTGCCGTTTCAGGACATTCTGTATGCATTATATGTTGGCACAATAAGTCAGCATAATATCTCTGCAAAAGCTTATGCATATAATTAATACTACTTTGAATTTAACTTCAAACAAATCATTAAAGTTAAATTAACGCTCAGAGAAAAAGAATCATTTTCCTTGAATATGCAGGCCAGAAAGAAATGATTCTTCAATTTGGCTACATTTGCTATATGAATAGGCCTACGAATATGAATAAATAACCATGTATTCAAGTGTTGTGATAAGAGAGAAGCCGAACGCAAAATAATCTGTTACAAAGCGTTAGCATTAGGAGGCTAATTTAATATTGTAATTTATCAATAGTATGCCAATGTATGTGTGATAGTGCTGTAACTATGCAGACATTTAGTGTTGTTATTGTGAACATATTGTAATATTGTGTGATAAGTAGTACAATGTGTATTCTAAAACTTTGTCTGCATCTCATATTAAAGATGAGGTATTGTTTATTGGAATTATTGTGTCACACAGTTTCAGAAAAAGTGACGATGTAATTACTGTATAAACATAAAGTGGAAGTTTTATGCAGTTGCAGGTCTAGTAATTGCTGACTTATTATCACCAAATTACCCTTTTGTTGTTTTACTTTGCGTACCTACATCTTTGTACTGACTTGTTGCGTTTTAAATGACAATATTTTATAAGGGGAAAAAAAATATGGAAACTGGTGTGTAACTCCTCGATCATCAACCGTGTAGAGTATGTAAGACCTACTATTTACATGTGGATGAGTATTTAAAGAGGTCATGGGACATAATTGTCTGTTAAACATCTTCTCGGTCTACCATAGCTATTCAAAAGCAAAAATGGGGAATCTAAAAAATTAACTACCATATAAAATAATCCTTTTACCGTAGTTGCAATAACAATTTCAATGTTTTGGCTTATTATTTGGTCAGCACATGAGCAGTTAATGGAACAGTGCTCGTGGCGATGTGGTAGTTATTATCAGCAACAATAAGAGAACTATGTAGATACGTAGGCCTATGAATTTTTTAAAACAAGGCCTTATGAAAATGTTCCTCGTGATATTTTAGGATGAAAATATTACGTCTCATGTTTGTTCTGTTTATGATTGCCATTAATTATTGTAAACATTTCTCTCAATGATTATTCCCCGTGTGATGGCATGGTAGAATTCCACCACAGCCTGCTGGACTTGGCACATTACATATAATTACCAACCTTTTTTTCTTATTTGTTTTCAAACACATTATAAAGTATTTGTCAAACCAAATAAAAACTGAAGTTGCAAAAATATAAGATTCTGTGCATACCGTCTTCCTACATAATTTGAGTTAGAATGTGGTTTTGCAATAACCTACTGCAATTAATTTCAGTCACTAAAAAAATGCAATGTTTTTGTTCGGCTATTTTATTTTGTATACAACTGGAATTATCACTGGCAAATACTTGTAATATACCTTCTCTGTTACTCAGGACCGGTAGTACACCTAAAACGTTTACCGAAATCTGATGTAACCAAAACCTTAAAGTTTGCAGCATGCCAGAAATCCATTAAAACGTGTTTTTGTAACTCGTCAAAAACTTCAGGACATAATTCAAACTTAAGTGTTTCATAATATTGATGTTATCTATAACATGCTCATAACCTATGATAGAATTCTAGTTCTGATAACAAATCTGCTCTTTTCTGAAATTAAAAAAAAATCAACGTGTGTCCACGTTTTAAAACTATGTAGTCTCAGATTAATCGCAGGTAATACAACTTCCATAACAAAAAAATATTATTATATACAGTAGATAGAGTCTCGCTAATAGGGACTTGTCGGAACCGGACCCTGTCTGGATCACCGAATGTCCGGATGAAACGAAAACCACTTTAAAATGTTTCAAAAACAAGCTTTATAGCCAAAAAGTATATATATATAATTGATGAAACTAACGTTTATTCATCATAAAGTACATATGTATATAAGACTTCAGGCGACTGAGAGCAAGCGGACCCTCTCTTAGAATTGTAATTTCTCGTTTTTCTGTGCCACAACACTTTTTTTAAAGATTCGTCTGTATTAACCGGATGTCCGGACTAGCGGCGTCCGGATTAGCGTAATTCTACCGTATAAATAAATATATATTAATATATACACATAAAAATGAAGTAAGGCATACAATATCAAGTTTCTGCAAAATACGTAATTGCAGAAAACTCAGAAATTTACAAAAATCCCAACATATTAATTAATCATAAACTAAATCCTTTTTACCTTGGTTATTTGTAACAGATTTAGGATATCTGAAATTATTTAATAAAATTAAAAAATAACTTCCTAATTTACCAAATTACATATACAAATTAAATTTTATATATCTTACTTGACTGAGTATGCACAGGCAAAAGGAACCTCTCGTAATAAGTAAGTTTCGCAGGGGCACAGTTATTCATATCATTAACTTGCTTTCTTTTTTATTTGTCTTTCCTCCTGAGCACGTTTCATACTTTCACTGTGACATTTTTACCCTCCTTCACTTTCAGTAGGTAGCTAAGTAAATATAGGCCTACATTTCACTACTATCATTCTGTAACAGTAGTGTAACATTTGTTCTATATCCGTTTTTATTCTTCGTATTGTAATCTATTCGTATAAGTTAACATACCTAAATATCCAATTGCGTCTATCTCAGTTTCAATTTATCAGCATGGATATAGATGTGACGGCCAGAACACAGACATCCAAAAAGATATGTATTACCTCTGTATCAGTTTCAAAAAAAAAGCTAATTTTTGACAGTTCTAATTTTGCGCCAGTATGATTTTGACAGCATACACTCTAAAGCTGAATTATTGAAAGTTCACTAATTCACAAAGATGGATGAAGCAGTTTTAACTATTTGAATCTGTGAAAATAATGTATGTTAAAACAGTGAATATTAACAGATTTCGTTTAAAAGTGTCAATATTTCACAAATGAATTAGTGAATATTCACCGATTGTTTCTGTTTCCACATAATAGTTTTAGTTAATTGAAGCAGAATAAAATCACCCCTTCATCGGTGCTGCACCTGATGGCCTCATTGGAAGTCATACAATAGTGGAAATAAAGTGCCCAGCATCAGCATACGAAAAGGATCTAAGAGAAACCACGAACGAAGGAAAACTGAAGTACCTGACGTTTTCCGATGATAAAATGAATTATGTCGCTATAAATAAGAAACATGAATATTTTTAATATAATACAAGGTCAGCTACATGTCACACAAAGGTAAAGCAGAGGGAAATCTCAAAAACAGTTTTAGAAGTGTGTCTTTAGCATGTATTTTGCAAGGACGTACGAATATTTTCAAATAATATTTAATTTCCAGTAACCATAACAAAAAACTTTAATTTCAGGAATTTATCGCTTTACAGAGTAGCGTTGGATAGAAATTACGGTCAATTCATGTATACGTCCTTAGCATGAAGTTTTCAGTTTGTATTATTATTGTTGTTCAATTTCTGTGACAGAAATTGTGTGAGCAGGAAATAATTTTTCAGTACACTGCGTATAAATTTCAACAATGTCTTCATTGCACGTTTTTGACATTACACACTCAGTTTTAAACGGTAAAGTTTTGATATGTTGTTAGACAAATTAAATTGTACAGCTGTGCAAAAGTTAAGCTTTCGACCAATTTGCCATAGATTATAGTCATTTGCCTATATTCCTGGGCTAGGTCTAATGTGCATAGCCTACGTAGTAGCATATGACTGTGCTGGGACGAAAGCCAAACACAGGTACATTCTCAGAACTGGCGGTGGAGACCAGCCCTCCTTCCTCTACGGCGCCTGCAGCCGACTGTCTGCGAGAGAGGGGGGGGTAACGCGCCGTCATCCCCTCCCTACCTACTGTAGATACGCGGCGAGCCCAGAACGGTGACGCCCCCAGCTACAAACTCCGCCTCCAGGGCGTTCCGTTCAAGGTTATCCGGACACATACCGAGTTCTCACGCGTATAGATACGAACCTTAAGCTGGGCACACAATTGGAAGAAAAAAAAGGGGAGGGGGATGTCCGTCTGTATATTCGGTTCACGGACGATAATTTTACGTGATAACGTCATATCAAATTTTTTTTAAATTGCTGCTTTTTAAAAAGTCCGCCTTAACCTGTTTGATATTATAGAAGATTTTTCTCGCACGGTGGTTGGCCGGTTCTTGCACGCTCGGCTCGGGCGGAACGTGACAATGAGTCATGCTTTTTCGTGCGTGCATCCGGCGTTCATCGATTTATAAGACGTCATCACGTAACAGTAAAGCCCGTATTCTACGATGGAAGTTTCCATGCAAGATCTTTTATGACAGCTGTTATGGATGGTTCTGTGGAAGAATTTGCAGAAAGCTGTTTTCATGGATTTTTTTCTAAACGGTCGTGTTTGAATTTCTGTAGAAGGTTTCGTAGAAGGTGGAAATGTTATCCAATCAGAATGAAGTAGTGTGCCCCTAGAGGGAGGGATTAAAAACTTTTTGATTATTAATTTGAAAAAAAAAAACTTTAGTATGGTCTGTTGAAGCAGTTACAACAGTTACAATTGTGAGAGACATCCATGTTCATACAATAAGAAAAGTATTAACATATCATTTCCACTCTTTCGTCCATACTGAACGACGTTTTTTAAGTCCTTCATCCAGCAGTTTTATCTTAAAACTAATTTTTATTGAGTATCACACATGATTTAGCATTTGTTTACAATCTCATTTCGCAGAAGCTACAAGCTACAAGCTAGGCCTACACCAGTCACAGTTCTACGTGTCATAGTTCTTCCATAGAAACATCCATACCTGCTGCCACGGAGGCTTGGGTTTGGGTAGCAGTTATTCCCGGAAGCTTCTAGCGGTGTAAGCCTACGATGTACATTCTGTATTGCACAGACCCGAATACTCACGTTGGCAAGCCATTTTTTCACAGACGAGAGAATCACACCCGAAGTTCATGCTCGCTTTTTTTTTCCCCCGTTCTATCTCATTGTATAAACCGGTGTGGCATTAAATTTTGCGGTAGATTAGGTTAGGTTAGCTACATTATAAAAACTTTAAAACATTGTGGATGGTTGGTTATATTAGGTAAGTATAGCTACATTAAAAATACTGTAAAATCATTTTATGGTTGCTTAGCAAATAACTTTTTAATATGTAGCTATCCAGGGCTAGGAAACCGTTTACATGATTTCACAGCATCTTTTTATGTAGCTATCCTAACCAAATCAACCGTCCACAATGTTTTGAAGTATTTATAATGTAGCTAACCTAACCTAATTGACCATTAGTTATCATGATTGTATATTTATTCATTTACAATGAACAAAAAAAAATAATAACCCGAAGATGCACGATGGGTCGTTTGGCTCTCTCGTCTGTTGAAAGAAGGCTTGCCAACGTGAGTATTCGGGTCTGTGCAATACAGAATGTACATCGTAGCAGGCTTCCCTTCTAACGGAGCCTGTACTAATCCTTCCTTAACAATAACAGTAGGTCGTGCGCACAAGATTTGACCGGCATGTTTTCGAACCTACGGATTCACAATAGCGCACGGGACGATCGTGTGCTTGTGATAACAGATCGTACGCACAGGAGGGAAATGGATATAATTGTTACGAACGCAGGCAGGACCGCGACGCGCGCCAGGTTCAGGGCTGGCTGGCGGCCCCGCACGGCCACTGACGTCACGCGCCGTCCACTGACGTGAAGCATGCCACGCGCGCCTGGCAGGATTACAAGGGTCCTCGCTGCCGGGGACGCACCACAACGCCGAAATACCACAACGCCGACAGCTAGAAAACTGCTGTGTACCACAACGCCGAATTACCACAACGCCGAAATACATTAACGCCGAAAAATGTATTTGCAGGACTGCCACAAAGGTTGCGTTAGGTAAAGTTAGCACACACATTCATTCAGTTGTTTTTCATTTTGCTCCTGTGGCCCCCCTTCCCCGCAAAATCATTTTTGGCGTTGTGGTAATTCGGCGTTGTGGTTCACAGCAGTTTTCTAGCTGTCGGCGTTGTGGTCAATTTTGACATTCGGCGTTATGGTATTCGGCGTTTTTGTACGTTCGGCGTTGTGGTAACGACCCCCCGCTGCCCACCCCCCTCTGCTCACCGCGCACCGTCCCGCCTCGGGCTATTGCCACCTTAAGCGGCCTTTAGAGGCCACCGCGAGGAGTGGCGTGAATAAGCGTCGCTGTTCTGGTTGTTTCTGGCGTCGGGTCGGCCCGGGAAGACGCGACACGGCACAGCCGCCCTCTTCCCTTTGCGAAGGACGCCACGGGTATATAAGCGAGGACACCAACCCGCGAGAGTTCGGAGAGTTCGGAGAGTTCGGAGAGTTCGGAGAGTTCGGAGAGTTCGGAGAGTTCGGAGAGTTCGGAGAGTTCGGAGAGTTCGGAGAGTTCGGAGAGTTCGGAGAGTTCCGCGAGTGAAGGGAAGTGCGACGTCGGCGAAGAGGGTGAGAGACCCCTTCGAGAGCGGTGCGACGAGAAGCGACGGGACTGTGTGTGAGGACAGGCGCGAGGTGAGGGGCGAATCACTGTCGAGCCTAGCTCCAGTGAGGAGTGTGAACTGTGGATCTTGTTAGACATCGAGTGACATGCGAATAAACATTTTTAAGTGAAGCAAGAAATTGTCGAGATATTTGAATGATCTGACGTAATTCCTGCTTTAAAAAATTTATTAATGGTATTACTTAAGTTCACCAGGAACAATCTGTAAATAAAAAAAAGTTTATAGTTTATAATTTTATAAAACCCATATTTATTTATCTGTTGAAAAACTGTGCTCTCATACACACGGAAAGGATGTCACGGAACAAGAGTTTCTACACTAGCACGGACACGTACGGATCAGCTCCGCGGTGCTGAGCTCTTCCGTTTACGTTTTTATTCGTTAAAAACAATACAGCACAGAGGAACACAGTGGGATGACGACGATGAACCAGTAATACAAGGGGAATGACCAGGGCCAGTGCAAGGTAAATTGGCGCCCTGGGCGAAAAACCTTAATGCCCTCCCCCCCCCCCCCCCCGGGTCGGACACCCCAAAAAAAATTTTCCTTGCCTCAAAATACATCACGTAAGCCTAATATTTTGTCAACAATCAAATGTAAGCAGGCTTGTGGTTTTTTTTTTTTTTACTTTTTTACTTATTACAAATCGTAGACAGGTAACCGTGGACTTTAAATAATTACTTATATCAATATAAACAATCCAAACTGTTACAAAAATCCATTTTCATCTAGTTTCAATAATCGTTAAACACATATTATATGAGCTGTTATGTGTCGTGCTGCGCCGCCCCCAGCTACTTGGCGCCCTGGGCGGTTGCCTAGTTCGCCTGTATGGACGCGCCGGCCCTGGGAATGACGACGACGAACCAGTACTACCGACTTTGGGGGGGGGGGGGGGGGGGTCAATCTTGGACAACGCATGGACACGCAGACGAAACAAAAGATGAAATTGAACGGATAATCTGGACATCACGCGACGACAGCACGGATGAACACAGTGGCGTGGATGGACTTCACTGCGGTGTCATGTTGGTGACCCTCCGTGGTTTATCCAGCCGTCCGTATGTGTGTGTTTACCAGTGTTTGGAGCAGGAGAAGTTAATCTTCACGGGGCGGCTGAGAGTTTGTTGACTCTTGGGGTTTCCCGCGGCGAGGTCACGCCTACTAGAGGGAGGGGATGGGTTGATGAGGGGGGGGGGGGGAGGAAACTCCCCATCCCGGTTGAGTATTGAGATATATTTTTTAAAAATTCTTGGGTTGACCCTGATGGGACGAAAAAATAACTTGTGTTCATGTAATTCATAGGAAAACCCAACAAGTAATGCGATAGGTACGCAGAGTTCTTTGAAAGATTTGTGCATTGGGAGTGCATGACTTGATGTAAGCTTTCGGACACACGCCATTGCTAAGCAATGGCGTGTGTCCAAAAGCTTACATCAAGTCACGCAAAGTTCGCGTTTCCTACAGCTATGGCCACAGCAATGGATTTTAATCTTTTGAGTTGTGGGGGTTTGAAAATGGTCCGACAAAATTATTCGCGGCGCCCCCCCCCCCCCCCCCCGGACCACGGATTGTCTCGAAGGTTCTGGCTGTCAGTGGCTGACTGCTGACGGCTGTCCGGTATTGTCACCGGCGGCTACTCGGCCTCGACATATCCTGCTGATGACAGGATATGCTCTAAGTTCGAATAATAATTTAACAAAAAACCTATTGAAATTGTGGTAACTTTAAAATTCTGTTGAGCTGCTTCGTGTTGGTAAATCGAAGAAGGGCTCCACTGAGAATCAGGCCTCAGGGTTTGGAACTCAAGGAGCATGGTCACAAAAAAAAAACAGAACCCAAAGATTCAAGCGGAGAAATTTTAGCAATTTACAATCTAATTATTCTGTTCAAAAGCGTTTTAAATGTCCTCTTGTTTTATAATGTAGGATGAAGACGGAAGCTGCAAAGTACCAAAATTGGGTTCCCAAAATTAAAATTAAACTACTTTTTTTGCCAGTATAACTTCCAAGAACATGTATCGTGCAACATTGTTGACGTTATAAAATATCTTAGTATTTTTTTTTTGTGTTTGAGTGTTTAAATGTTAATGTGGTTTGATATTTAGTGACAAGTATAGTGAACTATGCATTTCATCAAATTGCAGCTGTAAAATTAGTTAACAAAAGTAGGCATTAGTTTGATTAGCCCTAAAATTTTAAAGAAAAAAACGGTTTTGTTCACATCAGCTAATTTTAATATATCAAGGCGACTTCTTACGAAATGATGAGCCTATGCTCAGGAGACAATAATCAGTGTACGTAGCATACTTGTCAGTAACTGGGAGTGACACCAGTGGAAGAGCTTTGGAATTGTTCTGTCCACCGTCCGGGGAAATTCCAAACTGCTTGAAACGGAACTTGATAACACATTTTTACTTTACAGAGAATAGTGTAAAAAAAAAACAATCAAAATCAAACGACCATAAAATAAATGTGAGCGAGTCTTTTAAGTACTCGCCAGAGAAATGTAACATATAACTTCGGTAACAGCCAATTTATGTGTTCTCATGTTGCAAAAACACTTATAATACGAAACGCGGTCATGAAATTTAACGTTTAAACTCTTTCCAAGTAATGCCGAGTGTGATAAATATACGCAAATTGTGTTTTCTATCAACTGCATTTCTGGACGCAAATCGCACTTAAGTTTCCGCATCCGCCGCCAGAATTCGCAACTATCGAATCATTCAATTTGCAGACCGAAATTTTAAACTATGTAATGGAACGGCTCCGATGAAAACACGAAAGGGACAAAAAAAATACTAAACCCCGGCTTTGAGACTGATTTTCGACAAGGAACTGTATTAAAATACAGACCATATTGTTAAAATTCATTAAACACTTAATACAATAAAGTTTCTTTTGTTTCGTTCCAAACCGCCACAGGTGGCAGCATCGTGGTTTGTTACACATTTCCGTTTCTTGACTCCCATCGCATGTACGAAATTACACACACCAAATGTCGTATAAAAAAGAGCTAAGATGGTACATATATAAAAGTAATTAACATAATTTTTCCCCCCCTCGGAGGATTCAGTGATGACAACCTGCATGCGTGAGCTTGTCTCTTTGTAATGTTTTTTTTTTTAATCCGTTACCAATCGAACCGCTCGCTTTCGGACTTTTGTTTTCGGGTGGATTCTGGTTGCGGTCCATGGCCACCAGGTCGCATTGCTATGCTGCCGTCGTTCATAGTTCGCTCGGAATTCATAGTTACTGGCCGTTTCTTTTTTCATTTCCGTGCAGTTTTTTTGCTGTTTCACATTTCCGCGTACGGTACTTATTCCCGCGAGAAACTGTATTGACGTTAGATAGTCCGGCCACACAGATAAAAAAGGTTTGTTTGGTTCAAACAAATATTTGTTTATATTTGGCGAAATAAATATTTACTTGGTGGAACAAAAAAAATTCTGTTGGTTCAACCAAACTCGGCAAGTAACAAAAATGATTTGCTACACCTAACCAAATATGCATTTGAGTTGACAAAATCATTTTGTTGGGTCAACAGAATCTTTCCTGCCACAAGATATTTGTTTTGGATTGACAAAAATATATTTATTATTGGCCGTATGAAAACAAATATTTTGTTACTTGATGTAAGATTTTGGACATACGCCATTTGCTAAGCACGTGTATGTCTGTAGAAGAAAACTACAAAAAACCCAAAAGACAAAAAAAAAACAAATTAAGCAAAAAATTGCTGTTAACAGGATATAAACACCACATAATATTCCATAACAGGAATATGGTCATGTGCTGTCATCATTTGTGGGTATTTTTTTCGTTCTCTTAGTCCATTTTTCTTTGTTTTTTTTTTCCCTTTGTTTGTTGACCATACTCCTGTTATGGAATATTATGTGGTGTTTATATCCTGTTGACAACAGCAATTGTTTGCTTAATTTGTTTTTTTTTTTGTCTTTTGGGTATTTTGTAGTTTTCTTCTGCAGACATTCATGTGCTTAGCAATGGCGTATGTCCAAAAGCTTACATCAAGTCGTGCACTCCCATTGCACAAAATCTTTCAAAGATATAATAAATATTTTGTTGAGGCGAAAAACCTTCTCTCTCTCTTTCTCTCTCTTTCTTTTTCTCTCTCTCTCTCTCTCTTTCTCTCTCTCTTTCTCTCTCTCTTTCTCTCTCTCTTTCTCTAACTCTTTCTCTCTCTCTTTCTCTCTTTCTCTAACTCTTTCTCTCTCTTTTTCTCTCTTTCTCTCTTTCTCTATCTCTATCTCTCTTTCTCTCTCTCTTTCTCTCTCTTTCTCTCTCTTTCTCTCTCTCTTTCTCTCTCTCTTTCTCTCTCTCTTTCTCTAACTCTTTCTCTCTCTCTTTCTCTCTTTCTCTCTCTCTATACCTCTTTCTCTCTCTCTCTATCTCTCTTTCTCTCTCTCTATCTCTCTTTCTCTCTCTCTCTATCTCTCTCTATCTCTCTCTATCTCTCTCTCTCTCTCTCTCTCTCGGTGCATCAGGAGGTTCGCGCTGCGCGCTGTTCGGTCTGCGCCCCTCGCACGTGGCGGTGGTAGGGTGCGCCCCAGGTGTTGGCCTCGCACAGAGAAGGCGAGCTGCAGGGCATGTGTGGCGAACAAACAGCCTCTGTGTCTGGCGGAGCGGCGCGCAGTAAGGCCTTGTGCCCGCGGAGGAACCAAGTGCCGTGACTGGTGTGGACCAGCGTCGGGCGATGTGGACCTCGGGTCGTGCTGCTGCCTCCGTGCGGGTTTGTAAGCTGCGGGGCAGCTGTGAAAACATTATTTTGTCTCTACATCGAAAAAAAAAGTTAGTCTTGAGTTCTCGCCAGAGGAAATTCATGTGTTATCATTTAAAAAAAAAAATGTGTTGTCTGTAAAGTCGGTTTACGGACGATAGTTTAACGTGACAACGTCATAACAAAACATTGATGAAATGATAGCATACTTTTATGAATAAAATTGAATATTTTTATTGAATTATCATTATTTTGTATGGATACAAAGGAGGAGTGAAATGAAATCTACAATTTAATTTATAAATTAATTTTTATTTGCACTCATTAATTCAAATATGTTTATTACTTTAACGAAGAGATTATTTTAACTATAACTTTTATACATGTTTGCTATTTAACTTCTTCCAATCTGTGTTATTCTGTTAAGGATAGGATGATGATAGGAAATGTAGGATACGAATGGGAGTGTTTCAAGTTTAATGTGCCTCGAAAAAGTCAAATCGATGGTTGTTCCAATCGAGTGGAAGAGAGATAGATGCAGCGCAAGCGTACAATGAGCGTAACGGTACACAGTGTGACGGGAAAATGTGCGTAACGGGACAAAGAGTCATCCTTTGCCGTGCGTGCAGCCGGCGTTCATCGATTTATTAGATGTAGTCACGTAAAAAAAAACACATTTATAATACGATAATAATGTTCGCAGGCTTTCACGGCCATTCTCTGAAGTAGCTTATTTTTCTGGGTTGTAGCCGTGTCCCCTTGGCGGAATAATTCAGCGACGTTTCGGTCGCAATTGCAGTCGCCATCATCAGGGAGCAGTACTACTCCCTGATGATGGCGACTACAATGTCGACCGAAACGTCGGTGATTTATTCGCCAAGGACACGGGTAACTGCTCCCTGATGATGATGGCGATGCAATGTCGACCGAAACGTCGGTGAATTATTCGCCCGAGGACACGGCTACAACCCAGAAGCCAAGCTACTTCACTCGTAATACGAAACTCGGACAATATTTAACTTGTAATCCCCCCAAAATAATGCCGAGCGTGATAAATATACGAGTATTGTATTTTCAAATACATGTCTGGACGCGAATCTCACGTAGTTTTCGCAACCCGCCGCTAGAATCCGTTGCCGGTGCGCAGCTACGTCGACATCGGATAATTAAATATGCAGAGTTAAATTGTAAACTATATAATAAACCGGCACCGATAAAAGCGAAAAAGACATGAAAAAAATTCGAAACCTCGGCTCTGGGCCTGATTTTCGACAATGAATTTGATTAAATTACTGCCTATCTTATTTAAAATTCATTAAACACTAAAAACTATAAAGTTTCACTTAGTTTTAGTGAACTTCGGTTTGCGCCATCCGGCATAGATGGCAGCACAGTGGTTACACATTTACGCTCCATGCGACATCAGGTCCTTTCATGAAATTACTCGTACCAAATGCCGTACTTCAAGAGTTTACATGTTACATATAAAAAAATTGGGGTAGGTGGTGTCGAGTTATGGCCGCAATTTTTTTTAACTAGAATACGTTCCAGAAGTTCCTATCAACTGTTATAATTTCGATATAAATTTTATTTCTGTTAGTCTCAGTATTATACGTTCCATCACTTTGCTCAAGAACATGGTGTCAGTTTAAGGCTAACTACTTTGAACAATTGTGTGATAACACAAGTAAAATTAGGCATGACGGCACTCCACAAAAATCTCTTCCTAGCCATCAGCACAAGTAGTGTAACATCATGTTGGAAACTACTCGCTACACTTTTGTTGCACATAGCATGGACTGGATGATAGTGTGGAAATAATCTAGGCAGGGACAAGACACGGGAAAAGCTGGGTGGTAAACCCTTCTAATCTCATTGCAGCTGTCAGCCTTAGAAGTGTAGCATTTTTAGGAGGCTACTAACTCATTAACCTTGTCTTCTATTTGGCTTGGACTAAACATTAGGACGTGAAAAAAATAAGTGAATCTAGACAGGCACAGCAGTGCTAAAACCAGTTACACTTCGTACCTATTTCAATACAGCCCTCAGAACTAAATGACATATTGGAGCATGATCCCAATTAATTAACTTTTATCTCATGCAGTTGGGGGTGGATGTTGGCATGTTTAAGAGCTGAAATGATGCAAGGGCAGAAAAGGGCATGGTTCGGAGGTGCCGCTACTCTCCAATTCCTTCGAAACTCTATGTTAAGTGGTGTGACGTCATGGAGGATGTAATCCACTGTAATTATCTTGTCTCGCAAAACTGGGGATGAAGTGGAAAGAAGTGAGCACAGCAGGAACCAACTGCTGTGACTTTTGGGGGATGGAACCCTCTGACTCCGTGTTGTTTTCATGTGAAGATGGACGCTGGAGTTGTTACTGGAAAAAAAGGTGGGACCAACATGAGTTCTACTCAGATTCCTCCACAGTCAACCCAAGTGTTTGACGTCGCAGGGGATGATAACCCACCGACCTCAGTGGCTAGATGGTGGAAGGTGACTGGAGAAGTGAAATGAGGGTCGTTTATCTGCCGCGCCGTCCACAGCCCTCGGTCGAAGGGGGAGGGAGTCGTCGGGCGAAGGGGGTGGGGGTCGTCGGGCGAAGGGGGTGTGGGTCGTTCGGGCGAAGGGGGTGTGGGTCGTTCGGGCGAAGGGGGTGTGGGTCGTCGGGCGAAGGGGGTGTGGGTCGTCGGGCGAAGGGGGTGTGTGTCGTTCGGGCGAAGGGGGTGTGGGTCGTTCGGGCGAAGGGGGTGGGGGTCGTCGGGCGAAGGTGGTGTGTTGTCGTCGGGCGAAGGGGGTGTGGGTCGTCGGGCGAAGGGGGTGTGGGTCGTTCGGGCGAAAGGGGTGTGGGTCGTTCGGGCGAAGGGGGTGCGGGTCGTTCGGGCGAAGGGGGTGTGGGTCGTCGGGCGAAGGGGGTGTGGGTCGTCGGGCGAAGGGGGTGTGGGTCGTTCGGGCGAAGGGGGTGGGGGTCGTCGGGCGAAGGGGGTGTGGGTCGTTCGGGCGAAGGGGGTGTGGGTCGTTCGGGCGAAGGGGGTGTGGGTCGTCGGGCGAAGGGGGTGTGGGTCGTTCGGGCGAAGGGGGTGTGGGTCGTTCGGGCGAAGGGGGTGTGGGTCGTTCGGGCGAAGGGGGTGTGGGTCGTTCGGGCGAAGGGGGTGTGGGTCGTTCGGGCGAAGGGGGTGTGGGTCGTTCGGGCGAAGGGGGTGTGGGTCGTTCGGGCGAAGGGGGTGTGGGTCGTCGGTCGAAGAGGGTGGGGGTCGTCGGGCGAAGGGGGTGTGGGTCGTTCGGGCGAAGGGGGTGTGGGTCGTTCGGGCGAAGGGGGTGTGGGTCGTTCGGGCGAAGGGGGTGTGGGTCGTTCGGGCGAAGGGGGTGTGGGTCGTTCGGGCGAAGGGGGTGTGGGTCGTCGGGCGAAGGGGGTGTGGGTCGTTCGGGCGAAGGGGGTGTGGGTCGTTCGGGCGAAGGGGGTGTGGGTCGTTCGGGCGAAGGGGGTGGGGGTCGTCGGGCGAAGGGGGTGTGGGTCGTCGGGCGAAGGGGGTGTGGGTCGTCGGGCGAAGGGGGTGTGGGTCGTTCGGGCGAAGGGGGTGGGGGTCGTCGGGCGAAGGGGGTGTGGGTCGTTCGGGCGAAGGGGGTGTGGGTCGTTCGGGCGAAGGGGGTGTGGGTCGTTCGGGCGAAGGGGGTGTGGGTCGTTCGGGCGAAGAGGGTGGGGGTCGTCGGGAGAAGGGGGTGTGGGTCGTTCGGGCGAAGGGGGTGTGGGTCGTTCGGGCGAAGGGGGTGTGGGTCGTTCGGGCGAAGGGGGTGTGGGTCGTTCGGGCGAAGGGGGTGTGGGTCGTCGGGCGAAGGGGGTGTGGGTCGTCGGGCGAAGGGGGTGTGGGTCGTCGGGCGAAGGGGGTGTGGGTCGTTCGGGCGAAGGGGGTGTGGGTCGTTCGGGCGAAGGGGGTGGGGGTCGTCGGGCGAAGGGGGTGTGGGTCGTTCGGGCGAAGGGGGTGTGGGTCGTTCGGGCGAAGGGGGTGTGGGTCGTCGGGCGAAGGGGGTGTGGGTCGTTCGGGCGAAGGGGGTGTGGGTCGTTCGGGCGAAGGGGGTGTGGGTCGTTCGGGCGAAGGGGGTGTGGGTCGTCGGGCGAAGGGGGTGTGGGTCGTCGGGCGAAGGGGGTGTGGGTCGTTCGGGCGAAGGGGGTGTGGGTCGTCGGGAGAAGGGGGTGTGGGTCGTTCGGGCGAAGGGGGTGTGGGTCGTTCGGGCGAAGGGGGTGTGGGTCGTTCGGGCGAAGGGGGTGTGGGTCGTCGGGCGAAGGGGGTGTGGGTCGTCGGGCGAAGGGGGTGTGGGTCGTTCGGGCGAAGGGGGTGTGGGTCGTTCGGGCGAAGGGGGTGTGGGTCGTTCGGGCGAAGGGGGTGTGGGTCGTCGGGCGAAGGGGGTGTGGGTCGTCGGGAGAAGGGGGTGTGGGTCGTTCGGGCGAAGGGGGTGGGGGTCGTCGGGCGAAGGGGGTGTGGGTCGTTCGGGCGAAGGGGGTGTGGGTCGTCGGGCGAAGGGGGTGTGGGTCGTCGGGCGAAGGGGGTGTGGGTCGTTCGGGCGAAGGGGGTGTGGGTCGTCGGGAGAAGGGGGTGTGGGTCGTTCGGGCGAAGGGGGTGTGGGTCGTTCGGGCGAAGGGGGTGTGGGTCGTTCGGGCGAAGGGGGTGTGGGTCGTCGGGCGAAGGGGGTGTGGGTCGTCGGGCGAAGGGGGTGTGGGTCGTTCGGGCGAAGGGGGTGTGGGTCGTTCGGGCGAAGGGGGTGTGGGTCGTTCGGGCGAAGGGGGTGGGGGTCGTCGGGCGAAGGGGGTGTGGGTCGTCGGGCGAAGGGGGTGTGGGTCGTCGGGCGAAGGGGGTGTGGGTCGTCGGGCGAAGGGGGTGTGGGTCGTCGGGCGAAGGGGGTGTGGGTCGTTCGGGCGAAGGGGGTGTGGGTCGTTCGGGCGAAGGGGGTGTGGGTCGTTCGGGCGAAGGGGGTGTGGGTCGTCGGGCGAAGGGGGTGTGGGTCGTTCGGGCGAAGGGGGTGTGGGTCGTTCGGGCGAAGGGGGTGTGGGTCGTTCGGGCGAAGGGGGTGGGGGTCGTCGGGCGAAGGGGGTGTGGGTCGTCGGGCGAAGGGGGTGTGGGTCGTCGGGCGAAGGGGGTGTGGGTCGTTCGGGCGAAGGGGGTGGGGGTCGTCGGGCGAAGGGGGTGTGGGTCGTTCGGGCGAAGGGGGTGTGGGTCGTTCGGGCGAAGGGGGTGTGGGTCGTTCGGGCGAAGGGGGTGTGGGTCGTCGGGCGAAGGGGGTGTGGGTCGTCGGGCGAAGGGGGTGTGGGTCGTTCGGGCGAAGGGGGTGTGGGTCGTTCGGGCGAAGGGGGTGTGGGTCGTTCGGGCGAAGGGGGTGTGGGTCGTTCGGGCGAAGGGGGTGTGGGTCGTTCGGGCGAAGGGGGTGTGGGTCGTCGGGCGAAGGGGGTGTGGGTCGTCGGGCGAAGGGGGTGTGGGTCGTCGGGCGAAGGGGGTGTGGGTCGTTCGGGCGAAGGGGGTGTGGGTCGTTCGGGCGAAGGGGGTGTGGGTCGTTCGGGCGAAGGGGGTGGGGGTCGTTCAGGCGAAGGGGGTGTGGGTCGTCGGGCGAAGGGGGTGTGGGTCGTTCGGGCGAAGGGGGTGTGGGTCGTTCGGGCGAAGGGGGTGGGGGTCGTTCAGGCGAAGGGGGTGTGGGTCGTTCGGGCGAAGGGGGTGTGTGTCGTTCGGGCGAAGGGGGTTGTTTGGCCCGGTGCTGGGCCAACGCGCGGAGGTGAGCGCGGGGCCTGGCGCCGCCGGGAATAGACGCTGGCACGCTCGGTGGGCTCGGTGGGCTCAGTCGAGTGGTCGGCGCGTCGCGATGCTGACCAGCACGCTGTGGAGGAGCGCCAGCGCCTTTCGGGGCGTGCACAAGGACGTGGTGCGCCGGAGGATCGATGACTACCTCCGCAGCTTCACCGTGAGTAGCTCGGCCCTCGGCGCTCCGCCCTTCGCTTCGGGTCTCGCCGACACCAGTCCTCGCATCGCACTTCGAGAGCTACTATCGCCTCCGAAAATCCTGACTTTGTTTTTAACACACACAAAGAATAGCATTCTTCAAGAACTTAAGGGTATGAAATTTTCTACAACTGATAACTCGTTATTTTTACATAATACTGGGCGGTTCCTTAAATTTGAGGTTTTCTTGGTTATTAAAAATTCGACACGTGAAGAAAATATTAAAAATATTAGGTGAAATTGAATTTTTTTTTATTTCTAAGCCTCATTTTAGTATAAACCTATTTTCAGAGTCAACACTGTGCGTAAAATGTGATTTACCCGTAATTAAAATAAACATTTTTTTGTTTGCGATGATCATCTCGAAGCACCTTCGATTAACAAAAAACTATTTTAACAATTTTTTTTGGAAATTGAATTATATTATAGTGCATTCATTGAGTTCTTGGTTCCGGCATGAAGTTGCTTGAATGCTCAGCCCTTTGAAAATTTTGCTGTCCCAAAGTGACTGGCTGTATTTCAGTACAGCAGCTTTGCTTCCAGTAATTAGCTTTTGTGAAAAGAAGATTTAAGCAAGCGAATAAAAGACTTTAGGTATCGGAAACCCAAATTCTGAGCTGCTCAGTCAGCAGGAAGATGATGTCTCTAATAGACAAATTGTTGATAACATATATAAATATTAAAATTTAATTTTAATATATAAGATGTATTTGAAATGCTCGTTAAAACTGTGGGTGCATAATATGCAGGAAGTGTAGTGGAGAAAAAATTGTAAATTAACAAAAGATTCGGAAAAACTTCCTGTTTAGCGATAGAACGGTTACCGTGTACGATTAAAGATACACTGTATCCCTTCTATGTGTAATACCATATCGGCAAGGTTAACAACTTAACATTTCTGGAACTTTTTAACGTGCGCAAGTTCGCTGGAATGACATGCCACACAACATGACTTCAGTGTCTCGGGCGATAATAATAAGCATTTCCAGACCTATTGTTCGTGGAAATTTCTGCGTCCTGTAGATGTAACGCATACGTCCTACTCATAGTTTTGACGTGTTTTTTTTTTGGTGTACGTGATATTGGAGCACAGCGTCCATGACAAAGAGAAGCGATGGAGACTTGAGAGGTAGGAGAAGTCCAGTGGCGACGTCTTATTGAAGCGACGTGCGATGGAATCGTGTTTGTTTTCCCCGGGGTGAGCTTGAGGCAGTCTTAGGGGGTGTAACCCGCCTTCCGTCCAACATTGAAGGGGGGTTGCGTCCCCGACACACTCTGGGTAAATACAATTAATAATATGAAGTACCAAAAAAATATTAAGAGCTCAAAAAGAAATCAACCCCTCTATTTACCCAAGTTGTCGATCCAAAAATAGAAATGTTATCAAACAAATTATAGGCTAGTCTTTGGCTAATAGTAATAAAAATGCAGAGTAAAAATATGCAGAGTTTTACTGAATCGTACTTCATCACGATACTTCAGATGGTAATAATGATGTATGGCAGTTACTTGATTTTAGTATGCAAAATCTAAATAAAAATTTACGCTTTTAAATGGCCGTATAAGGGGTAACCCCTCAGAGGGTGCGCGGGACCAGGAAACTGCAGTGTTTCTGCGGCTGCAGTCACTAGGCCCCGGTGAGAAGCACAGGACCTCCGCCCGGGGCGCCGGCGTGCTTGCAGACCGAGGAGGACTTGCAGAACCTTAACAGCGAACACCAAGAGGCAGATGCGCGGGCGAGGCTGCGCAGTAGCGAGTGCTAAAGGCCTCCACACAAGATCAGTCCCGATCTTATCAGTCGTAGCTGTCTCGTGTGAGCAAGGACAGTGGATTGATCCGTGGGAACCAATGGCGGCTTCAGGATGACTTTTCGGGAGGGGCTATCACACGAAGAAAGGTCGTAGTTGCAAAAAAAAAATAAGAATTTGGTCAGATATTGGCCTTGGAATATTATTTACAAATTACAGGTTTCAAATACAGAACCTTAGTAGCTCCATGCAACTTTTGATGAGATAAAAGTTTAACATATGAAATTAAATATTTAAGTAAACATAAATATACACTAATCAATAAAATTGGTCTCGGGAGGGGCTATCGCCCCCATACTGAGAGAAAGGTTTGTTTGCCTCTACAAAATATTTGTTTGTATATGGCGAAATAAATATATTTTGTTAAATCAAACAAATATTTTGTAGTAGGAAAGATTCTGTTGACCCAACAAAATGATTTTGTCAACTCAAATGTATATTTGGACAGGTGTAACAAATCATTTTTGTTACTTACCGGGGTTGGGTTAAGCTAACAAAATATTTTGTTCCACCAAGTAAATATTTGTTTCGCCATATATAAACAAATATTTGTTTGATTCAAACAAACCTTTTTCTCTGTGCACCGCCCCCCTTCTGGAGCCGCGCTTGGTGGGAACTGATGGACTGACCAACTGATGGCTTCTCATCAAATATGACTGTGGACTCGAGATCCCTCAGTCCATACTGCCGTGTGTGGGAACAGCTTCTCGCCGGTCCAAAAAAAAAAAATCAGTCAATTAGCTGAATGTTGTGGCAGACGCCTTTGTGTATACTCTTTGGTTAATTTAAAAAAAAACTTTTGACGTGATAACGTCTTATAAATCGATGAACGCCGGCTGCACGCACGAAAAATTGCCACGTTCCGCCTGAGCCGAGCGTGCACGAACCGGCCAACCACCGTGCGAGAAAATCTTCCATGATATCGAACAGTTTAAGGCGGGCTTTTTAACTAATTGTTCGTGATTATATTTAAACAAATTATTTAAATTAAATTTGTAAAAAGTGTAAATAATATTTGAAAATTAAAAAGTATGCAATTTTTCATCAATGTTTTCTTATAACGTTATCTCGTAAAATTATCGTCCTAAAACCGACCTTACAGACAACCCCCCTTTTTTATAATTAAAAGTGCAACTGCCATTGCAACATCCAAAGTTTCTTCCTTACTCTACGATGAAACTATACGTCCAACAGCAACGGCAACCACAAGACCGATCTTGTGCGGGTAAATATTCAGTTCAGTTGTGACTGTCTGTTCTGACCGAGCACCTGGACTTGGTGTGTGCAGAGGGCCTCAGTTCCGAACTGGGAGATGGACTGATTGTGGCAAAAGATGTCTACTCGTGACCTTTTCGCTTGACCGACCGGCTACAAACATAAGTGACAGCCGAAAATGTATTTATTTTTTGACACACCATCTTTTAACAAGTTTCTAACTAAAGGTAGTCGTTATACCAAATGACCTTTGGTTAAGGCTGAATTTATACTATCGGAAAAGGGACAATAAATTCTTATATATGCGGTATAAATATATATTATGTATGGTATATATATTTTACAAATAATTACTTTATTACAAATAACGTAAAAAAATTAGAACTTATTTAAAAAGTACTACAGGAAACAGTCAGCATAACAGCAAAACAGGATATTTAAAATTTTCATCAAACAGAAGAAGAGTTGTTTTTATAACACTGTAAAATATTTCGGCGGAATGTTATTCACTTTGTAATAAAATTAATTTTAAATATAAAAAAACTATTTCCAGAATTTTTACAAATTTAATATAGCGCACTAAATATTCTGATTTCTTATCTCTACTTGTATTACGCATTTATGTATCTTGCAGAACATTCGGAATGGAATAATTCTTAAGTTTACTATGAAAATAATTTTTACGACATTTGGTAATGTTTTCTATGAAAGTAACTTATTTTAAGGGAATAAGTATTTAATATCATAGTTTTTGTCATTTTCTAGCAAACAATGTCCGAAAATCTGTTTGAGGATATAGTAATAAACTTCTCAAATAGAAGCCGATTATATTTTTATATATGTTGGGCGAAGATTTAATATTTTTAAAATGAGGTTAGTTTTCATTTTTGTGGTTACAACGCTTAGTCCTAATTTTCTAAAATGGGACAGATCGACCAGTTATTTTTTGATTACAAAGGTTTGGTGTCATAAAAACGTAGGTTCTTTGAAAGAAGAATTGTTTGAAATTTAAACTTAAAAATATTTATATATAACACCTTAGAATTTAAATTTATTTATGAATATAATTGAGAATATTAGAATGTTACAAGTGAACAATGGGAAAATTCTTTTCAGAAGTAACTCATTGAAATACTCTTGAGTTCGTAATTCTCATAATTATGAAAACAGTTCTAATTAATATAGTTGATAAATAATTAAAAAACCGTTATTATGACTATTTTATCGTTGTAGTTCTGATTGTTTTATCGATGCCCGATTGTAAAAATATTGGGTGTACCACAACTTTAAATATGGATAAGTTTATGTTCGTATTAGCTATAATATGTGTATTTGGTCTCTATGTATATATTATGTGTATTTTTTTATTGCGGAGAATGATTGGAAACGAGTTAAAAATAGCCATGTGAAAAATATATTAAATAGAGACTGTTATTATACTAGCAAATTGACAGTGTTAGACGATGTTTCCGCTTCATAAACCCGACGCTGAGATCGCGTATAACCTTAAATTCTCCCAGTCGGTGTTGTGCAGTTAACCGGGGCAGAGTCAATAAAATAAGTGAAAAGGGATCTTATTCTAACTTTATGATTACATTCATCGAGTTATCACGACGTTCATTCAAATCGACGATTGCGATTTTACGCGATGGATGTAACAACGAATATAGAATAACTTCAGTCGCGTGGGAAATTTCGGACTATTCGATTTATTATCCGGAAAAGTAACGCACAAAAAACTTATTTATTTCCTACTTTTGAAATGGATTATAAAATTTTTTCTTCGTTTTAGTAAGTTCGTGTGTCTCATTCATAATAATTTTCGACATAGTGACGTCACAAAAAAATTGATTATGAAGTTGTTGAGAATGAACTATAATCGATAATTAATGAGCCATTTTGATCGTAACGATCATCTTTGAATAACCTCCCAGCTTTTTTTTTTTTTTGACGTGACAACGTCTAATAAATCGATGAACGCCGGCTGCACGCACGAAAAAGTGTCCCGTTACGCACATTGTCCCATTTCGCTGTGTCCCATTACGCTCATTTTATATTGCTCTTTGCTAACCTGAACCTCCTAGCATTGCGACAGAGTCCGTGGCGTGATTCTGTTTGCATGCATTTCAATGTAACATTTTCATTGCTCTTTGCTAACCCGTTCCTCCTAGCATTGCTGCAGAGTCCGTGGCACAAATATATTATTTTTGAATGCATCTTGGTGTTGGGTAAGCCATTTTCCTTCACATCATCCTTGCAACACTCCCATTCGTTTCCTACTTTTCCTATCATCGTCCTATCCTTAACAGAATAACACAGATTGGAAGAAGTTAAATAGCAAACATGTATAAAAGTTATAGTTAAAATAATCTCTTCGTTAAAGTAATAAACATATTTGAATTAATGAGTGCAAATAAAAGTAAATTTATCAATTAAATTGTAGATTTCATTTCACTCCTTCTTTGTATCCATACAAAGTAGTGATAATTCAATAACAAATGATTCAATTTTATTCATAAAAGTATGCAATAATTTCATCAATGTTTTGTTATGACGTCACGTTAAACTATCGTCCATAAACCGACTTTACAGACAACCAATTTTTGTTTTGGCTAAAATGTGTAAAATCATCGTTCCAGCCAAGAAACGAACTCGGGACTTGTTCAGTGGTGGAACCTAGCCAAACCTGACCCACCCGAGACGGCTAAGAAGTAATTAGATAATTTAGTCGCGCGAAAGAAAGTGTTGTGAAGTTATAAAAAGCCAAGTTATTTTTGCGGAGGAATGTCGAGTACTTCGTAGTAACGTCATTCGAAAATAGGTACTTCGTCATCCATTAAAAGCAACTGAAATGGCGTCACCTGGATAGCGTCTTGAATCGCTCCAGGGATAAAAATAGCGAGTGGTACAATTTTCTGGCTTGGCGTGTACTAATTGCATGCTTGTGTAACATTGGTTTGTTCAAAACAAAAGACGGAGCGAGTCGGCACACCATATCTGCAGGTTCGGGAAAGGGTGGTGGAGATTCTGAGTGTAATTTTATACATCTATAATAAAATTTTGATAGCAAATATGTTACTTAAACCAAATCTGACGTTAATTTTTTTTTCATTGTACCTAAATGATTAACTTAAACTGTTGACATTGTTAAAGTGAAACTCACAATTTTAGATAGTAACCAGTGGAGCAATTTCTTCCATATTTTATTGTGATATCTCAAACGATTCCAAAGTTATATTAATTTTTATTTACCAAAACTTTATTTCCGTAAAGTATTACAATGCATAGTTAAAACTTTACAGCAATTAATTTTTTACGTATGTACATACATAAATAATAAATGCATTATTTCTAAACCTAATTTTTGTAGTATTTAACCTAAAAAACATCTTCTAGTAAAATTTTACATTATATAGCTTTATTGCAGAAACACCACAATAACTCAAAGGCCTCGCCTGTTTTGCTTGGCGAACGTAGAAAAAGACTTTGTATGTTTAAAATTATCTTAAGGCACCTTTCATTTTTTTCCATCCCCATTAAAAATTCCAATTTACAAATATTAAAAGGGAATATTGTTTTGTATTTTCAGAAATAAAGCCTATGTAATAACTTCAGTCACTGTGTATTTTAAAGTTGTTGGTCTAAAATAATGTATTTTTTTTCCACCCTAAATAACTTATGCAAAGTCGCAGGCTTAGCTATTAATCTATTTATGCTATATTTTTGGGTAAACTGAGAAAATTATTATTATTTTTTAGTTTGGGCAAGAAATTAGAAAGTTAATGTTGCTCATGCACGGCTCTTGAAACAGGAATGAGCTTGAGAAAATTAATTCCCCCCCCCCCCCAACACTTACACAGAGCGTAAATATGAGGGACCAGAGAAATAAAAGATATATTTCAGTCCCAAAAGAAAATAAAAAACATCGAGGTAACAAAATTATTTGAATCATTTTTGTTTCATCGTTTTTGTTATAATTTATTTTTGTCAGTTTAATGAAGTTTTATTATCTTTGAAAGATTTGTGAAATGTGAGTGCATGACTTGATGTAAGCTTTTGGACATACGCCATTGCTAAGCTTTTGTATGTCTGTAGAACGTCGCTTGTTTCTGTTTTAGAAAAATATTGTGTTTGTTTCGTCTTTTAGTTATGTCGTGTTTTTGTCTCGTTTCAACTGTTGTGCTGAATTTGTTTGGGTTCAATATTATTGTGCTGTCATCATTTGTGGGTTTTTTTTTTTTTCGTTCTGTTAGTCAATTTTTCTTTGTTTGTTGACCATATTCCTGCTATGGAATAATATGTGGTGTTTATATCCTGTTGACAACGCAATTTTTTTTCTTAATTTGTGTTGTTGTCTTTTGTGTTTTTGTAGTTTTTTTCTACAGACATACATGTGCTTAGCAATGGCGTATGTCCAAAAGCTTACATAAAGTTAATGAAGTTTTGAAGAAATGAGAAATGTAAGAAACTCATGACGTTAGGTAGGCTGAAAGCAGTCTCACGCCATTTAATTTTTTTTCCTCATTTTATCATTACATTATTTAGGGCTATTAATGCGAAATCCTAACACGATACCTCCCTTAAATTTTAGATATTTTTATCATATGTTCACTAAGTGTAATATAATGGGTGTAAAAATTCGCGCAAAGGTCCGTAATCACCACTCGGGCAAGTTTTTACATTTTTACACCCACTTGGTTGATATCTGTTGAAAATATTTGTTGCGAGAACAGCAAGTACAGTACACTCCCGATTATCCGCGAAATTAAGTGGCCAGGCCCACCGCGGATAGTGAAAATCGCGGATGATCCGCAAAAGAGCCGAAAATGGGAAACAAAAAAAAAAAGGAAACATTTATTTCATCTTAAAATTCTAAAAATGTATGTACAGTAAACGTTACAATGAACAGTAAAAAAAAAATTATGATGCTAAAATGTTTATAT